>NC_086448.1:444557522-444740022 GCF_028390025.1 Pseudophryne corroboree | reverse complement strand
AAATCCGAACACATCTAAATATCAAATCAATCATTATGACAACTCCCAGGATACACAAGAGGAATTTTCCTACATTCACAATAACATTTTGAGCCCATTCTCCTAAACCTGAGAACCAATTGCGTGGGTTCAACCAGTAAACCCAGCCGGTCAGTTCATTACTCACAGCAGTATGGGTAAGGTTGTGTCTCCTTCGGAACTCCCACTTCAATTGCAAGATATCGTCTATCTTTTGATCTATGACCTCGGTTGGGTCATCGGTGCTGTTTTTGATATACGTACAGCACTTCACACCATACTGAGTTGCTAGGGTGACACAATACCCGCCTGTCACCGCTGTGATGTAATTGAGAACCATCCTGTGCTGGATCAGTTCCGTTTTGTAAGCTTGCAACTCCCTCCCAGTATACCTGAAGGTGTCATCATACATCTCGGTGATATTATATATTAGGTTCGCTAGCGCATTAATATACCTAAAATTTATAATTCCTCTGGCGGTACGGGTGATATCTATTGCGAGTAGGAATTGAATCCCGGTGGATTCGTGGATCAAATCAGAGGCTGCGTGCTCTGTCCTATCTATAAGGTGTCTCTTAACAATGTGTTCGTAGTGAGTGTGAGTGTAAGGAGTTTGAGCATTGCGGTGAACGTCTTTCATCTTATCATGGGTAATGGTCATTACTTCTGGCAACACTCTTCCAATGTAACACAATCCCTCTGAGTTTGGGGCAAGCCACTTATACGCCTTCCTCCCGCATATGAAATATGCATCATCGGGGAGGACATATGGGACAGAATATGACATCACCATATTGCAAACCTTCCAGGTGAAAAATCCTATCCCTAACTCTCTCATCTGTTCAGTACACGTATCAGGCTGTATGATATGCGCACAGTATCCTGGTGATACTTCTCCAACCCGCATGGTCCTACTTCCCAGAGTATACCTATACCGAAAATATCTCCCACCGTCGGCTATTTGGCGTATAAGTTCTGTGTCTATGGGCATTCTATCGGCTCTGTGTGAAAATGCCATGGTTTGGTTATTCCATGTCACTTCCCAATTTCCCGGCTTTCAGGGATTGGAAATGTTAAAACATATTAAGGACCTATCCACATGATATTGATGGAGCTTCAAACTAGGAGGCCTAGAAATATTAAATTTCTTGTCCACCGGTCTCCCACCCCTTAATTCAAGTACCTCATCTAGTGTTAACGGGTATGGTACTAGTCCTGACTTGCTCTGACCTTGAGGTACTTGTGAGCACACCCAGCATTCTGTTTGGTTTAAAACCTTACCCACTAATGAGTGATAGTCACTCAATGGATGACGGTCCATGTTGATATTAAGGCTGGACTGACATCTCTGGATGCACCCGTCCTCAACTATGTTTTCACAATTTCTACAGATACAATTCTCCTCAGCTAACAATCCTACACAATGTCTCCTAGTGTCATGACTACCAGATCGTTTTCTGATACTCGCCTTTGCTCGGTGACTGTGTTGCTCTTGGAATTATACGAATCCGTCCTTGTCATCAGACCCCATTCCAGATCCTTTCTCGACCTCTCTGGTACTCTCACTGAAATAGACTGCTCTGGTCAACAACAGGGTCAACAGGAAAACCCGGAACGCAGTCTCTTGGGGTAAGTCCATCTTGCAGGAGGAGAAAGAAAGAATGGTAATGGGAGGTAAAGAAAATAATAGAAGGGAAAGAAAACTGGTACGATAACCGCCTCTAGTCTTGTTGTTCTCCTTGCTCAGATGCCATTTCAACAGTGCTGTCTCTCAGTCTTCCCGAAACGGACACTCCAGTGATACGATATTCTTTCCGAGTCAGCGACTTATCTGTAGGAAGCATAAATCTTGCATTACCATGTGTTTAACTGTTGTGTGAAATACCATCCGTAGAACATGAGAAAACAAAAAGAGAGAGAATAATAAAAAGAAAAAAATTGTCAGATTTCCGTTCACCATCAGGCTGTCACACCAACATGTCTATCGGTATCTCTGCACAGTCTTCCCCCACCAGTATTTCCACTCTTCACCCTCTGTGCATGGCCAGGCACAATGATGCTGGTAAGATATACTGGGGTTGGGCAGACCTCTGAAAAGACCAAGTAGACATGTGACGTTTGAGCTATAGTTCTGCTGGTGAACATCATAGATGAAAAAGGAAACATTTAAAGATAAATCACAGCGTTTACCTGGCCGCCCTTGTATCTACAAAATATGATCTACCAACTACATCAACTGTGACCTCAGGTTTACTATCAAGGCTAACAATCAACTTCACTGGCTGCAGACTACAGGTGCGGCCCAAAATTTTACATATGTGATCCCTGATCCCAATTACGTTTATCATAACTTTGCTTGTTTTCTTGTCTAGGGGGTCGATATACCTTATGTGGGTCTCTAAATCTGCAACTCCGTGCAATATGTCCTTCCTTATGGCAGTTATAACATTTTACCACATACGGCTTACCATCAGGGGTCTGGGGCTTGGGCTGAGGTGGCCTTGTTGTAGGGGCCTGTATACTTACTGCCATCAGTTTATCCCCCTGTGACTCCCTGTGTCTAACGATGTTCCGATCATGCCCGACAGCGGACTCTCTTAATGCAGCCACCGAGATACCTCTCCAGCTAGGTTGAGTGGTTTGTACCCTGGTTCTCAACACTTCCTTTAACCCGTCCATTAATACGGACACAACTACCTCTCTATGATGCACGTTATTTTTAATGTCTTTGATCCCAGTAAATCTAGCCATTTCCTGCAGTGCTCGATGGAAATAGTCAGAGGCAGTTTCACCTTCTTTTTGTCTCATGCAGAAGATTTTGTTCCATTTGACAACAGTTGGGAAATATACTCCCAACTGCAGATTGATCTGTTTAACATTCTCCTAATTGTATTCATCAGTGAGAGCCACCTCTGCATCTAATTTACAGTCAGTGATGAATTTCACGGGGTCAATATTGGAGGGCAAACATGCCCTTAGCACTGTCCGCCAATCTTTGTTATTGGGTTCGGTGGCGTTACCTAGTTCTCTAATAAACCTCTGACATGCGGCTAGATCTTTCCTGGGATCAGGAAATTCAGACATAATTGTCCTCAATTCTGTCTGGAACCAGGGACAATGCATAGCAATGTCCCTGACGGGAGGGACTCCCTGAGCGTCAGTCCTCCCATTGGGGACTGCGATCATCCTGACAGGATTTAGTTCAATTACACCATCTTGTGTTGACTCTACAATGTGAGGTGCAATTTTCTGTGTATAATGTACAATACCGTACTTACCTGTGGACACGACCTCACCTGTCCCTCCGCTAGGGGGCTTTACTACTGCTCTTACCGATTGGGACGTGCCCACCTGGGTATCCTGTATGGTGGCTTCTAGAGAAAGTGCCGACATCGTGCTGGGCTCACTTTCTTGCTTGTAATCCTGAGGGAAGTTTAAAATGGGGTAAAACTTGCACAGGTTAGAATTTATACATTTATCAGTTTTACCCTTATCGTCATTAATATCTTTATCAACTTTACTCTTTTCGTTATTTATACATTTATTAAGTGCACTCTTATTGTCATATACCAGTATGCCATTCTCTGTAGCCATTATCTCTCCTATAGTGTACGGTGGTGGTGTGGTGCTGTTGCTATCAGTTTTCTGCTATGGTTGGAACCAGCTGCTTGAGCTAATCCCCGTTGTATCTCACCCTCCTGTTGCCATAACTGTAAATAATCATAATGTCTAATCCTTTGCTTTCCGGATTTTATCAGACATCTCCTTCTCCTTAAATTTTGCAACACCTCAGGATTAAAACTGCCTACCTTAGGGAACGGTTCCCTATCTTCCACAGTCATACGTTCCCACTCATTGCATAAGACCTCCGTGTGTGATCCATATTTTTCACACATTATGTACCTCGCCGACCCTTTGGGCCGACAAATATCAACGTGAACCCTTGTTGATCGTCCCTTACTTGAGCAACTGGCCCCCATTCTTTGCAGGTATTGCCTTCTCAGCTAATCCTTACAAAAACCAAATTACTCAGTGGTAAGGCGATGGTGAAGGTTCTCCGAGCGCACTCACCCACTCACGCCCCTGTTGGCCAATACACCGAACACTGTGCCCAATGCTGGTCGTACCCAACCTCGGGCCCTGCGTAACTGTTATTTACTGAGAGAGTGTGGGAGTATGCTACCCCTCCCAGTAAATATCAGTCGTTGGAGATTTCCTGAGTGACCAGCGAAACTCCCTTAAAATAAAAAATTGTTACACAAATCACGTCTACGTGTACAAATAGCGTCTATGATCCCGCAAATTGAGTGGGTATCAAGTTGAACTAACTATTGCACACACTAACGTGCGGTACAGTCGCACTGCGTATAAGTAACTGTTACTTATCCACCGGACGACCAACGGAATCGATTGTTTAGGCTGCGAAACCTCAGCCGGAGCGTATCTGAACGGGCCTTTATGGGTACTACGCAAACCCCCGGGGCTGCGCTCTCTACCTCTGACCTTTCTCAGGCCACGGTTTTCAGAGTTTCGCTTGACCTAGTCAGCGGATTTCTGACTTCGCCGACCTTTTGGTCTGCTGTAATACTAATTGCTCCTTTATACCTTATACAATGTTAACGTGAGAAAGCCACTCCCACGCCACCAAGTGTCCACTCACCTGATGTCGTCTCCTACTGGATCCCGAATTCTGGGTTCACAAAACCTTTATTTGCTCACTCACTCTTGTTCACTCATATACACTTTGATTTTTCTGTACAGAAAATTACTTTCATTCAGGTAGAACAGGGTAATCCCAGAAGTGATGCAATAAGAGAAGGATCTTTTAAACGAAATTTTGGACACTGATCAATTTGTGCTATTATCGCGTGGCTACCGTGTCGCCTAAACTAAAACAATACTATCGTGTGATTTGTATTAAGTGGGCGTACCTGTATGCACGTTGCGTAAAATACGCCACGTGTGTAGGCCTTTGCGTTGCGCACGCAGTCTCTCACGCTGTCCGAGACACGTGTACAAAGGCCGGATACGTCCGCAGTAATACAAATAACACGCTTCTATAAATGTAGGCGATATTCAACTATAATCGCTTACCAACACCACACAGTATCTCCTGTATAAACCTTTATAACTAAGCCAGGCTGCGTGTGTGTTTTACACTTACTCCCTTAAATATTACTCTTTACTTTTAACTACATAGCAACAAATTTCTCAGCACGTAATCAATGCTAATGGCAAACAAGCGGGTAGATATGCAAAATACAAAATACAGGTCTAAATGAATCTAGTAATCAATGCTTCCAATAGTATGATTCATATTGGATAGCTATCTTGCAGAACATACATTGATATAAACACACACACATAATTATAATAATATATCTATGTACCATTCACTGGTCTCCTGAGACTCATTTACTCATTAAGTGCTTCTAATTTGCATATGAATGCTATGTGTTATTGGCTGCCTGTAAAGGTGGTTTTTCACTGCTAGGAAAAAGCAGCTACACAGGTTAATTTGCATTTCAATGGCTATCTTAAAACAAGCAGAGTTTAACTGAATCCTAGAGGTAAAGACCAAAAAAAAACTTTGTTTATATCTGTATGTGGTTCTTACAGCACATATTCATCTTACTATTAACTTTTATTAAGCCCCATCTGAATCTATTTGTAATTGACTATGGCATGGGTTAAATAAATGCATTGGTAACTCATAAATGGTGATTTATTTTTACCAAGGACGGCTGATTATTCATGCAGTAAAAATCAGCCATTTAGAAAGAATGACCTTCCCAAAATGGCCGATGCTCCTCCCCCTTCCACATCCATAAGGGTTACACAAAATGGTGGACAGGCCATGTGGTTAGTCCAAAATGGAGGACAAACCATGCGGCTTCCTTTGTCACAACGAAATCACACACCATGCGAGCCACTGAAGGTATTTTACCTTGTTTTGCAACAATATGATCAGATATGCAGAGTACAGGTGTATGCTTGTATTGTGTGCGCATTTGGCGCAAAACAGAAATTTACAGATTTTAAAATAGCTTTGCGTTCTTACCTTCCGGATCCCACCAGCATCCGAACAAACCTTGCAGAGCAGACACCATCTTATCAGCAATGAAATAGGGTTTACCAGTGTATTCTACAGCCAAAAAACTTACGTAGGATACCTGTCCGCCCTTTTGCTGATAGAGTCTGCTTTAGCCTGCTAGGCTGTGGATATGAGGAAAACCAGGACGTGGCCCCCAATTGATGATGTCAATTATTACCTTCAAACATAAAGCTATATACTATTACTGTGAAGCCGCTATGGCCACTAGACTTATTACACACACTACGGACTAAGTACGCTATTTGCGTACTGAGTACCGTATGGGTACGCACTTTGCGTAGCAGACGCTACGCCGTGGGCGCGACGCACGAGCGGCACGTACGCTCACTGAATGATATACAGTAAACCTTGTTAATAAAACACAGTAAGAATATGCTTATACTCTAAACCTTAGTAGTCAAATAGTGTAACGATGTAACGCTTAAAAACCTTAACAATGCTTATGCTGTTATAGCGATTGAGACGCTAAGAAAGCCCTTAGCAGAAAAGTGAAAACACAACACCGGTTTATATTTGAAACCACAGGGTTCTAAGGCCTCCGTGGATCGTGCCTAATAAAGGGTAAAACAATACAAGTCATACACTACAAACTAACATAGAAATCTAACAGAATAACAGAGAATAAAGATGGCTACAGAGAATATACATACGTGAGAATGATTCGCAAGCGCGACCTGGATCCAGTCCTCAGCTATTCAGGGAGAAAGCCTTCAGAGTCATGAGGCTGGCCAGGCAACAGTGGTCTTTATATACACAACATACATTCACAATACAATGGTTCCTGTAATCTCATTGTTCATTGGACACAGCGATGTGTCTTTACATTACAGCAAAGGTCATAGGTGGATTTGAACAGGTGGGCTGTGTCTTTCCCCAACTGCTCTTGTGGGTGGTATCCTCTGGATTCCCGCAGCATGTGTAATTTACAGCAAACACAGTTAATGTTCATAATCTACTTCTGTACATAACTATACGCAGGAGCGAGCGATCCTTTCCTAACTAACACCGAAATGTTACCCTTAAAATACCCTACAGCTGGATACTAGACACCACCTTTCATCCTTTATCTGACCCTTCCTATCATGCAAAGAGGAATCTCTCCGTCCAGGAACTGTTTAAACTAACATTACTCGCTGACATGGTCTAGGGGAACAATACCTACAATATGCACTATTTGGGTTAAATATGCTATGTACGAGTCGCACGCTACACGCTCACAAACTCCTCCGTAAATACACATATCATGCGCACGAGACGCTAGAGCGTCCCTTACGCAACTTGCGGGTATGTGTACGCACGGGGACAAGGTGCACGAGCAGCGCGCGTGTGCATGACGGGTTAGTACAAGGGATATGCATCATGATATTTTTCAACTTTGACACAGCCTAATAAAACAAATTTCTTCAACAACAGTTATTTCATTTTCTATTTAATTCATTTTCAAACTAATCTAAAAACTATGCACAATGTCAAATTATCACCAAAGTCAGAATTCAATTGGTAAATTATAGATATAAATAGAATATAAACTTTGTATATAAAGTGTGAGATTAACCTGTGCCAAAAAAAATATCTTCCTAATACTAACGTGTTATGAGGGTTAGCCATGTTCCCTTTGATTTCTTTACTTGCAGCAAAATTTTGGGACAATTTTACAATTATACTTGCTTTTACAGTGGTTCGGCTTTGGGTCTTTTTACTCAGTTTTATCCTTTTTTTCTGTGTAGAGATGTACATCTCAGATAGTTGGCAAATACCCTTACTCTTAAAAATTTACAAAAATCAAGTATTTGGTTGCTGTTCTACAAATGAATATATGCAAATAGAAAAGACCAAAGAAATATACAAAAATATAGGTAAAATCTCCAACTACAACATGGTTACATGTTAGAGACTCTTGGTGTGGATAAGTTATTTTACGTCTTATTTTGAGGTCAATATTATGTTTGTGAGTTGTTTGTTTTGGAATGAATTGTGAATTTGTTTATTACTTTTTTTGTGAGTGTATGGGGCAGGGCATATAGGGGGTCATTCCGAGTTGTTCGCTCGTTGCCGATTTTCACAATGGAGCGATTAAGGCGAAAATGCGCACGGTACGCAGTGCGCATGCGCTAAGTATTTTTGCTCAAAACTTAGTAGATTTACTCACGTCCGAACGAAGAATTTCCATCGTTGAAGTGATCGGAGTGTGATTGACGGGAAGTGGGTGTTTCTGGGCGGAAACTGACCGTTTTCTGGGAGTGTGTAGAAAAACGCAGGCGTGCCAGGATAAAACGCGGGACTATCTGGAGAAACGGGGGAGTGCCTGACCGAACGCAGGGCGTGTTTGTGACGTCAAGCCAGGAACGAAATGGGCTGAGCTGATCGCAGTGTAGGAGTAAGTCTGGAGCTACTCAGAAACTGCTAAGAATTTTCTTTTCGCAATTCTGCTAATCTTTCGTTCGCAATTCTGCTAAGATACACTCCCAGAGGGCAGCGGCCTAGCGTGTCCAATGCTGCTAAAATCTGCTAGCGAGCTAACAACTCTGAATGACCCCCATAGTGTGGCTGCATTTTAGCTGGCTCCATATCAATGCTAATAAACTATTGCCACCTGTTCATATGTGCCCATATACGTTTGTTGTGCACTGTTAACATTCTCCCAGCAGAAGTCTTTCTTTTGTGTTGCGGAACCTTTGAATTGCCCTCATTGTGCTGGTCAACTTTTGAACTGCTCCTTGGTGGCCCTTGGCTTTCATCAACCTAATAGATCAGCCTGCTGGTAAACTCATCTGGATACTCTTGGTTATTCTCCAACCCTGGTCCAATAACTGATTACTTTCTTTTTTTGCTTTTCGGGACTAACACAGCACTTTCCTCACCAAACACTACTAATTTGCCTGATTTTTGGATCTAGATCCACAGACTGCCACGGCATCCACAGACTGCCACGGCAACATTGCCTCTGTAACGCCTGGGATATAGAGCTTAAGCCCTTCGTTATTTTTTCTTTCTTGTGAGTAGGCTTTATTTTCCTCTGTCCCCCTCCTTTACTTTACCACTTTTTCTCTAAGGAACATTGGGGCAGATGTATTAACCTGGAGAAGGTATAAGGAAGTGATAAACCAGTGATATGTGCAATGTGATAAAGGCACCAGCCAATCAGATCCTAACTGTTAATTTACATCTTGGATCTGATTGGCTGGTGCGTGTATCACCTTGCACATATCACTGGTTTATCACTTCCTTATGCCTTCTCCAGGTTAATACATCTGCCCCATTATTTACTACAAAAGTTGATTTATACTGTTATGTCCATTTGTGCTTAACCTGCTACAACACTCTTTTGCAACCTCAAGTGGCTTCTACAAAGGTGGTCTAACCTGTTTTAAGATTTCAATTTATGCATACATTATCGTTTCTGCAGCAGGGTAGATAGGGTTTCCACAGGGAAACATTGGGGTTATAGAGATGGATCTGGATCCAGGGCACCAACAGGTTAAAGCTTTAGCTGTCCGAGGATGCATTGGGGCCCTCCTCTATAACACCACCTCTAGGCACTGTGAGCTCAGGATTGTAGTTGGTGCCTGCATTAGCAGGTCACTAAACAGGAGGGCTGCACAGGGGGCCCTGAAAGCTTTACAGGATTAACTTTTCAACAAGGGCTGGCAGCGCTGTAAGTCTGAGAGACTTCAGCGCCGCAACTCCATCACCCTCCACGCGGCGCCGCATACTCCTGCCCGGGTACTTGCGGTTGGAACTTTCATGGCACAAGGCACTTCTGTGAGACACTTCCTGGGATCACGTGGCCATCACCGGGGGATCAGGTAAGGTTGACATCACGTACCGTCCGCGGTCTACAGAGGCGGACCGCAGTGCTGGCGTGGACACTGTCACAGAGCAGGGACCCCACTAGAACAACAGGGCATTAGGAGCACAGGTCGGGTATATTAACCCCTTTTTTAAAAAGGTTCCATAGAACCTGGGGTGGCAGACCAGCATAGAGGAGGTGGCGATTGACCTGTAACCCTTCCCCCAGCGCAGGGTACCAGCCCTTGGGCTGTTTCACTCCTTCCTCTTACCTCACAGGAGCCTGGGCAACCATCAGCAGCAGCAGGTCTCCGGGATGCAGGACAAGCCGCCTGTTTTTTTACATACACTTAAGTATCCTACCTGTCTCATAAGGCAATGCTAGTGAAGATGTGTTCATTGCAGTTAAATTTGTGCGAGTTCCTGCATTATCCTCCAGCCTCAGGGCTGTGTTGTGATTATAAGGATCTTTTTTTCTCTGACGTCCTAAGTGGATGCCTCGGACTCCGTCAGGACCATGGGGAATAGCGGCTCCGCAGGAGACAGGGCACAAAATTAAAAGTTTGACCACTAGGTGGTGTGCACTGGCTCCTCCCCCCATGACCCTCCTCCAAGCCTCAGTTAGGTTTTTGTGCCCGGCCGAGAAGGGTGCAATCTAGGTGGCTCTCCTAAAGAGCTGCTTAGAATAAAAGTTTGTTAGGTATTTTATTTTCAGTGAGTCCTGCTGGCAACAGGCTCACTGCAACGCGGGACTAAGGGAAGAAGAAGCGAACTCACCTGCGTGCAGGATGGATTGGCTTCTTAGGCTACTGGACACTAGCTCCAGAGGGACGATCACAGGTACAGCCTGGATGGGTCACCGGAGCCGCGCCGCCGGCCCCCTTTACAGATGCTGAAGAGAGAAGAGGTCCAGAAATTGGTGGCTGAAGACGTCCCAGTCTTCTTAAGGTAGCGCACAGCACTGCAGCTGTGCGCCATTGCTCTCAGCACACTTCACACCGCGGTCACTGAGGGTGCAGGGCGCTGGGGGGGGGGCGCCCTGGGCAGCAATGTAATTACCTTTACTGGCTAAAAATACATCACATATAGCCCCTGGGCTATATGGATGTATTTAACCCCTGCCAGGATTACAGAAAAAACCGGGAGAAGAGCCCGCCGTGAAGGGGGCGGGGCCTATCTCCTCAGCACACAGCGCCATTTTCCCCACACAGATCCGCTGGTGGGAAGGCTCCCAGGCTCTCCCCTGCACTGCACTACAGAAACAGGGTTAAAACAGAGAGGGGGGGCATATTTTGGCGATATTAATATATATTAAGCTGCTATAAGGGAAAACACTTACTATAAGGTTGTCCCTGTATAATTATAGCGCCTTGGTGTGTGCTGGCAAACTCTCCCTCTGTCTCCCCAAAGGGCTAGTGGGGTCCTGTCCTCTATCAGATCATTCCCTGTGTGTGTGCTGTGTGTCGGTACGTGTGTGTCGACAGGTATGAGGACGATGTTAGTGGAGGCGGAGCAATTGCCTGTAATGGGATGTCACCCCCTAGGGAGTCGACACCGGAATGGATGGCTTTATTTATGGAATTACGTGATAGTGTCAACACGCTACAAGGTCGGTTGACGATATGAGACGGCCGGCAAACCAATTAGTACCTGTCCAGGCGTCTCAAACACCGTCAGGGGCTTTAAAACGCCCATTACCTCAGTCGGTCGACATAGACACAGACACGGACACTGACTCCAGTGTCGACGGTGAAGAAACAAACGTATTTTCCAGTAGGGCCACACGTTACATAATCACGGCAATGAAGGAGGCGTTACATATTTCTGATACTACAAGTACCACAAAAATGTGTATTATGTGGGGTGTGAAAAAAACTACCTGTAGTTTTTCCTGAATCAGATAAATTGATTGAAGTGTGTGATGAAGCGTGGGTTACCCCCGATAGGAAGTTGCTAATTTCAAAGAAGTTATTGGCATTATACCCTTTCCCGCCAGAGGTTAGGGCGCGCTGGGAAACACCCCCTAGGGTAGATAAGGCGCTCACACGCTTATCAAAACAAGTGGCGTTACCGTCTCCTGATACGGCCGCTCTCAAAGATCCAGCTGATAGGAGGCTGGAAAATACTCTAAAAAGTATATACACACATACTGATGTTATACTGCGACCAGCAATCGCCCCAGCATGGATGTGCAGTGCTGGGGGGATTTGGTCGGAATCTCTGACTGGAAATATTGATACCCTGAATAGCGACAATATTTTATTGTCTATAGAGCATTTAAAGGATGCATTTTCTTTATATGCGAGATGCACAGAGGGATATTGGCACTCTGGCATCAAGGGTAAGTGCGCTGTCCATTTCTGCCAGAAGAAGTTTATGGACGCGACAGTGGTCAGGTGATGCGGATTCCAAGCGGCATACGGAAGTTTGCCGTATAAAGGGGAGGAATTATTTGGGGTCGGTCTATCGGACTTGGTGGCCACGGCAACAGCCGGAAAATCCACCTTTTTTACCTCAGGTCACCTCCCAACAGAAAAAGACACCGTCTTTTCAGCCTCAGTCCTTTCGTTCTCATAAGAACAAGCGGGCAAAAGGCCATTCATATCTGCCCGAGGCAAAGGAAAGGGTAAGAGACTGCAGCAAGCAGCTCCTTCCCAGGAGCAGAAGCCTTCCCCCGCTTCTGAAAAGTCTTCAGCATGTCGCTGGGGCCCTACAAGCGGACTCAGGTCCGGTGGGGGGGTCGTCTCAAGAATTTCAGCGCGCAGTGGGCTCACTCGCAAGTCGACCCCTGGATCCTGCAGGTAGTATCACAGGGGTACAGATTGGAATTCGAGACGTCTCTTCCTTGCAGATTCCTGAAGTCTGCTTTACCAACATCTCCCTCCGACAGGGAGACGGTGTTGGAAGCTATTCACAAGCTGTATTCCCAGCAAGTAATAGTCAAGGTACCCCTACTACAACAAGGAAAGGGGTATTATTCCACGCTGTTTGTGGTACCGAAGCCGGACGGCTCGGTGAGACCTATTCTAAGTCTGAAATCTTTTGAACACTTACATACAAAGGTTCAAGTTCAAGATGAAATCACTCAGAGCAGTGATAGCGAATCTGGAAGAAGGGGGCTTTATGGTGTCCTGGGACATCAAGGATGCTTACCTCCATGTCCCAATTTGCCCTTCACACCAAGGGTACCTCAGGTTCGTGGTACAAAACTGTCACTATCAGTTTCAGACGTTGCCGTTTGGATTGTCCACGGCACCCCGGGTCTTTACCAAGGTAAAGGCTGAAATGATGATTCTACTTCAAAGAAAAGGCGTATTAATTATCTCTTACTTGAACGTTCTCCTGATAAGGGCAAGATCCAGAGAACAGTTAGAGGTCGCAGTAGCACTATACCAAGTAGTGCTACAACAGCACGGGTGGATTCTAAATATTCCAAAATCCCAGCTGATCCCGACAACACGTCTGCTGTTCCTAGGGATGATTCTGGACACAGTTCAGAAAAAGGTTTTTCTCCCGGAGGAGAAAGCCAGGGAGTTATCCGAGCTAGTCAGGAACCTCCTAAAACCAAGAAAAGTGTCAGTGCATCAATGCACAAGAGTCCTGGGTAAATGATGGCTTCTTACGAAGCGATTCCATTCGGCAGATTCCACGCAAGAACCTTTCAGTGGGATCTGCTGGACAAATGGTCCGGATCGCATCTTCAGATGCATCAGCGGATAGCCCCGTCTCCAAGGACAAGGGGGTCTCTTCTGTGGTGGTTGCAGAGTGCTCACCTTTTTGGAGGGCCGCAGATTCGGCATTCAGGACTGGGTCCTGGTGACCACGAATGCCAGCCTGAGAGGCTGGGGAGCAGTCACACAGGGAAGAAATTTCCAGGGAGTGTGGTCAAGCCTGGAGACTTCACTTCACATAAATATACTGGAGCTAAGGGCAATTTACAATGCTCTAAGCCTGGCAAGACCTCTGCTTCAGGGTCAGCCGGTGTTGATCCAGTAGGACAACACCACGGCAGTCGCCCACGTAAACAGACAGGGCGACACAAGAAGCAGGAGGGCAATGGCAGAAGCTGCAAGGATTTTTCGCTGGGCAGAAAATCATGTGATAGCACTGTCAGCAGTGTTCATTCCGGGAGTGGACAACTGGGAAGCAGACTTCCTCAGCAGACACGATCACCACCCGGGAGAGTGGGGACTTCACCCAGAAGTCTTCCACATGATTGTGAACCGTTGGGAAAAACCAAAGGTGGACATGATGGCGTCCCGCCTCAACAAAAAACTGGACAGGTATTGCGCCGGGTCAAGAGACCCTCAGGCAATAGCTGGGGACGCATTGGTAACACCATGGGTGTACCAGTCAATGTATGTGTTCCCCCCTCTGCCTCTCATACCCAAGGTACTGAGAATTATAAGGCGAAGGGGAGTAAGAACGATACTCGTGGCTCCGGATTGGCCAAGAAGGACTTGGTACCCGGAACTTCAAGAGATGCGCACGGAGGATCCGTGCACTCTACCTCTAGACTTACCGCGGCTGCGTTTGACGGCATGGCGGTTGAACGCCGGATCCTGAAGGAGAGGGCTCCGACGGAGGAATTTCAACTGGGTCGATTCCTACATTTCCTGCAAACAGGATTGTCTATGGGCCTCAAATTGGGGTCCATTAAGGTTCAAATTTCGGCCCTGTCGATTTTCTTCCAGAAAGAATTGGCTTCAGTTCCTGAAGTCCAAGCTTTTGTCAAAGGAGTACTACATATACAGCCCGGTTGTGCCTCCAGTGGCACCGTGGGATCTCAATGTAGTTTTGGGATTTCTCAAATCCCATTGGTTTGAGCCACTCAAATCGGTGGATTTGAAATATCTTACATGGAAAGTGACCATGCTACTGGCCCTGGCTTCGGCCAGGAGAGTGTAAGAATTGGCGGCTTTATCGTACAAAAGCCCATATCTGATTTTCCTTTGGGACAGGGCAGAACTGCGGACGCGTCCTCAGTTTCTCCCTAAGGTGGTATCAGCGTTTCACCTGAACCAACCTATTGTGGTGCCTGCGGCTTCTAGCGACTTGGAGGACTCCAAGTTGTTCGACGTTGTCAGAGCCTTAAAAAAAAATATATATATATATATATTTAAAGGACGGCTGGAGTCAGAAAGGCTGACTCGCTGTTTATACTGTATGCACCCAACAAGCTGGGTGTTCCTGCGTCTAAGCAGACGATTGCTCGTTGGATTTGTAGCACAATTCAACTTGCGCATTCTGTGGCAGGCCTGCCACAGCCAAAATCTGTAAATGCCCACTCCACAAGGAAGGTGGGCTCACCTTGGGCGGCTGCCCGAGGGGTCTCGGCATTACAACGCTGCCGAGCAGCTAAGTGGTCAGGGGAGAACACGTTTGTAAAATTCTACAAATTTGATACCCTGGCTAAGGAGGACCTGGAGTTCTCTCATTCGGTGCTGCAGAGTCATCCGCACTCTCCCGCCCGTTTGGGAGCTTTGGTATAATCCCCATGCTCCTAACGGAGTCCCCAGCATCCACTTAGGACGTCAGAGAAAATAAGAATTTACTTACCGATAATTCTATTTCTCGTAGTCCGTAGTGGATGCTGGGCGCCCATCCCAAGTGCGGATTGTCTGCAATACTTGTACGTAGTTATTGTTACAAAAATCGGGTTATTATTGTTGGAAGCCATCTTTTCAGAGGCTCCTCTGTTATCATGCTGTTAACTGGGTTCAGATCTCAAGTTGTACAGTGTGATTGGTGTGGCTGGTATGAGTCTTACCCGGGATTCAAAATCCTTCCTTATTGTGTACGCTCGTCCGGGCACAGTATCCTAACTGAGGCTTGGAGGAGGGTCATGGGGGGAGGAGCCAGTGCACACCACCTAGTGGTCAAACTTTTAATTTTGTGCCCTGTCTCCTGCGGAGCCGCTATTCCCCATGGTCCTGACGGAGTCCCCAGCATCCACTACGGACTACGAGAAATAGAATTATCGGTAAGTAAATTCTAATTATTAACCATTTGTATACTGCAGTGCATGTGGCTGAATGCCTTTACCTGCTGTTTGGTTTTGAGTTCATGTATCCCAGATATCTGTTTCTGATATTCTATTCCCTGGGCTAGGTGCATTTGGGTTATAATTGCAGTTTTCACAGTGTTTAGCTATATGTTTATATAAGTATATTACATCTGTGTTGCAGTCACATTAAACCCTGTTCTGTTTATTTGTACTCGCACTTTGTAAGTCCACTTTGTTGCTCAGTATTATTAAGTCTAGCAAAAAGGTCCGCAAGCAAGCTGAAGCCCCTGTATTAGGATCATGCAGAGGGTGCTCAGCCGGGTTAATTGTGGAGGACAGGTTACTTGATAATCTCTGTACTATGGGGGTCATTCCGAGTTGTTCGCTCGCAAGCGGATTTTAGCAGATTTGCTCATGCTAAGCCGCCGCCTACTGGGAGTGAATCTTAGCATCTTAAAATTGCGAACGATGTATTCGCAATATTGCGATTACACACCTCGTAGCAGTTTCTGAGTAGCTCCAGACTTACTCGGCATCTGCGATCATTTCAGTGCTTGTCGTTCCTGGTTTGACGTCACAAACACACCCAGCGTTCGGACAGACACTCCTCCGTTTCTCCGGCCACTCCTGCGTTTTTTCCGGAAACGGTAGCGTTTTTTCCCACACGCCCATAAAACGGCCTGTTTCCGCCCAGTAACACCCATTTCCTGCCAATCACATTACGATCGCCAGAACGATGAAAAAGCCGTGAGTAAAATTCCTAACTGCATAGCAAATTTACTTGGCGCAGTCGCACTGCGGACATTGCGCATGCGCATTAAGCTGAAAATCGCTGCGATGCGAAGATTTTTACCGAGCGAACAACTCGGAATGACCCCCTATATTTTCTACACCTTCCACTCAGTCTGCAGCTCCTGTCCCTGTACAGGAGCCTCTGTGGGCAGCTTTCACCTCATGGTTGGGTACCTTGGTAGTGCGCCTGGCACCCCAAATGGACCCTATGGTTAATCCGCAGTGGGCGGATAATTTGTCTAACCAGCTACAGATTTTAAATCAGAATATGGCTAGACAGAAAGCTACCTCTGGGTACACATGTGGCTCTAAGCAGGGTACTTCCTTCCTCTCAATCCACTATCCTTTCTGATTTTTCATCTGAAGAGGAGGGGGAGCAATACAGCCCAGTCTGACACAGATTGTGGTGCTGCAGAGGAGGCTCCTTTAACTGTTGATGTCCCTGCACTGATAGATGCATTTAAGCATATTCTCCAACTTACTGAGGAGTAGGAATCTACTACTAGTACAAAGTAAACTGCTAAGTTTAAACGAGAGAAGGTGGTTAAAGCTATATTACCCCCAATGATCTCAAAAATGCACCATAGCGCGTATTTTACGCAATATTGTGGACCAGGGACTCACGTTTTCTGAATGGGTGTGTCCCCGGGGACGCGCTTCACTGGGATTGGCAATAGGTTCAATGATTGATGTCTCACTTGCCCGGCTGCAAGGGAGACATTGACCACTAAACCTCTAGCCAATCCCAATGGAGCGCTTCACGGCTGCCCACCCATAGGGGCCAGGAGTGGTTGCATGCTCACTGAGCTGCCATCCTCGGCCCCAGGGATTCACGGTTTTCTGCACCCTCTCCTGCCATGATCTGCAGGGCCACCGCCATGGAGGACTCACTGGGCACCTAGAGACGCTGCACTGTGGCTCCCGTCACCTCCCAGCACTCACCAGTCTCTGCATCGCCTGCACAATCCTCCCTATGGCCTCCTACTCTTGGGATCCTCATTCCGGTGGCTTACTTTTAACCTGCAGTATGTAAGTGTACTGTCCCCCCGCCTTTCCCTCCCATGTGTCAGAGAACTGTACCCCCCCTTACATGTGTCAGTGTACCCCACTCCCTTCCATGTATCCGTAAACTCTGCCCCCCCCTTCCTATGTGTCCGTGTACTGTCCCTCTCCCCCCCCCCCCCCCCCCGCATATGTCAGTGTACTGTCGTCACCCCTCTCTCCCTTCCATATTTCTTGCTGCTTCGGGGTACGGGAGCTGTGCTGCAGCCCCCGCCCCCTCCCAGGGCTCACCGGCCCTGGCATCACCTGCACACTCCCGCCCGCTGGTCCTTGTTCCGGCGGCTAACTGTCTACCTGCAGTGTGCTGAGCTGCCCCCATGCTGCCTTGAGACCCTGTGCTGCACCCTGGCCTGATCCTCTGATTTTCCGGAGACCCCTGCACTGCTTAGGAGACATGGTCGTAGAGGAGCATCTTCGGGACCATGACCGATGCCACTGAGTGGTGTTGTGAGGGGGAGATTGCAGGTACCACATGGCAGCCACAATCTTGCTGCTTGCATGCTTACCAGCTGCCCCTCTGGGGGGTGGTTAGGGTCAGGCATTAAAGGGGTGATGTTGGGTTTAGCTTGCGGGAACAGGGTGTTAGGGTTAGGTGGTAGAGAAGGGTAGAGAACACCACACTCTCACCCCTATTGGTCATACCATCATCGGGATCACGGCGTCGGTATTATAACTGGCTAGATACCGAGCGCCGGCATTTGATACAGGACCCGGGAACAGATCCTGGATGCTGAGCAGGATTAAATAGCCTTTAGAACAACGTGCCCCATAGACTGCATCACCCTGCCCTTCCTGTCTGATCTCATTCAAGTCCCTCTATCAACTGTCACCCACTGTCTCCCTAGTTACCCACTATCTGCCTGTCACCCGCAGTACTACACCAGCTCCTGTCTGCACTTACCCCTCCCTACCCCCAGCACTGACTACATTTACCCCTCCTTACCCCCAGTTCTGCCCCAACTTCTCCCTGCCTCTCCCCCCATGATATGTTATGGGTCCCAGAATAAGTGGAGTAGGACCCCAATTTTTTAAAGTAACTGGTCTCTTGGTCCCACAATTTTTTTTGCTCTGCGCGATCACTGACCCCATTCTGATTATTTATTGGACATCAGACGGTAACCCTGGAATATTCCAGACAGAAAGCTTCCCGTCTCAAAAAGGGCATTATCTCGTTAACCTCTGCCTGAGTACATCTGTAATAAATGGAGGATTCGCATGTCACTCCCCTCGTTGTATCATCCACTCTTAATGGTTACTATGGTCACTTTCCTAAGGGAACCGACTGATAAACGTATTGAAGGTTGCCTGAAGTCTATTTACTCCCTTACAGGAGCAGTCCATAGACCTGCTATACCTGCCTCATGGGCAGAAAAGGCGATTGAGGCTTGGGTTCAGGCACTAGAGGACGAGCTGCCTGTGCTTACATCAGAGGAAGCCAGACAATACCTGTCCAATATCAAAACAGCTTCTTATTACATTCAGGAAGCTTCGTCTGAGGCTGGTGTGTTGGCCGCCAAGGTATCTGCTACATCTGTTCTGAAGCACTGTACTTTGTGGTTGAGGTCATGGAAGGTGGACCTGGATTCTATGAAAACTTTAGAAATCCCCCCCCCCCCCTTTCTGGGTATCTTGTGTTTGGGGACGAATTGTATAAGATTGTGTCTGATTTGGCGGCTGCCAAGATGGCGTTTCTACCCCCGTCGAATCCTTCAAAGAAGGTCAAGGCTACCACGTTTTGCTCCTTTCGACATAAGGTTAAAGCGAAAGGACAGTCTTTCCCTAGACAGTCTCACAACCCTAAATCTTTCAAGCCCAAGACCAAGCAGCCCTGGGCAACTTGTCAGCCTTCCAATAAGCCTGACAAGCATGCAGCATAATGGGACGGGCCTCCCCCTGGGGGACCCCAGGGTGGGAGGCTGACTTCTGCACTTTGCCAAGGTTTGGCATATGGTCACTTAGTTGCTAGGAGTTGTCTCACGTAATCCCGTTCAAGGGACGCCCCCTTCTATAGTACTTTACTACGTGCCTTCCTCTAGACCCGGTAAGGGCGCAGACTCTGCAAACGGTGGTTAATTCCCTACTTAATACGGGAGTGATTGTGCCAGTCCCAAAGGTGCAGAGGCTATTAATCAACTCTGTTTCTTGTTCCGAAGCCCAATGGGTCTCACTGGCCTATTCTCAACCTCAAATCGTTGAACAAGTTTGTTTAGGGTATCCAAGTTTCGCATGGAAACTTTGTGCTCAATAGTTCTGGCTGTGGAACCTGAATACTTCTATACAGGATACAGATCTGTATATTTCCTATTACCAATCAGTAGTTCCTGCTGTTTGCTATTGGCAGCCTTCATTACCAATTCCAGGCTCTTCCATTTAGACTGACTACAGCTCCTCGTGTCTTTATCAAGATTATGACTGTTATGACGGCCTACCTTCATCGGCAGGGAATGCGAATTCTGACATATCTGGACGATCTTCTTCTACTGTCGAAGTCACAGGAACTGTTCCTCAGTCATCTCCAACTGATGGCAACCTTCTTTTAGACCAGGGGTGGGCAATTATTTCAGCTGAGGGGCCACTTGACATTTCCTGTCAGTATCCGAGGGCCACATACAAAATATCAGCTCCCCCCACTTGCCAAAAATATAGGGACGTGGCTTTATGTGGAAGGGGTGTGGGCAAAAAATAATACAGATTCATATTAGGCTGCACAATAGTCTCCATTATTCAAATTGCACCACACAGCACCACTTACACACATTACACCAGGTAGAGCCCCTTTTACACACATTATGGCAGGTAGAGAGCCATTTTACACATTAACATTTTATTTAGGATAATTATTGTGCAGCAAGCAAATTATCCAGTGTTTTATGGCCCCTGGGGAAAGGTGTGACACGGTGACAAAACACGGGGGGGGTGACACGGTGACAGAACACGGTGGGGGTGACATGGTGATAGAACATGGTGGGGGTGACACGGTGACAGAACACGGTGGGGGTGACACGG
The DNA here is from genome assembly GCF_028390025.1 of Pseudophryne corroboree. Taxonomy (NCBI): domain Eukaryota; kingdom Metazoa; phylum Chordata; class Amphibia; order Anura; family Myobatrachidae; genus Pseudophryne; species Pseudophryne corroboree. Next base: position 444,719,233 of record NC_086448.1, on the reverse strand, counting down.
TGACAGAACACGGTGGGGGTGACACGGTGACAGAACACGGTTGGGGTGACACGGTGAACATGGTGGGGGTGACACAGTGACAGAACACGGGGGTGACACGGTGACAGAACACGGGGGGGTGACACAGTGACAGAACATGGTGGGGGTGACACGGTGACAGAACACGGGGAGGGGGGTGACAGTGACAGAACACGGGTGTGTGACACAGTGACAGAACACGGTGGGGGTGACAGAACACCGGGGGTGTGACACAGTAACAGAACACGGGGAGGGGCGGTGACAGTGACAGAACACGGATGTGTGACACGGTGACAGAACAAGGGGGTGTGACACAGTGAAAGAACACGGGGAGTGGGGGTGACAGTACACGGTGGAGGTGACACGGTGACCGAACACGGGGAGGGGGGGGGGGTGACAGTGACAACACGGATGTGTGACACGGTGACAGAACACGGGGGGTGCGACACATTGACAGAACACGGGGGGTGCGACACAGTGACAGAACACGGTGGGGGTGACACGTGTCAGAACACGGGGGGGTGACACGGAGACAGAACACGGTTGGGGTGACACGGTGACAGAACACGGGGGTGACACGGTGACAGAACACGGGGGGTGTGACACGGTGACAGAACACGGTGTGGGTGACACAGTGACAGAACACGGTGGGGGTGACACAGTGACAGAACACGGGGGTGACACGGTGACAGAACACGGGGGGGGGGGTGACACGGTGACAGAACACAGGGGGGTGACACAGTGACAGAACACAGAAGGGGTTGGTACAGTGAGAGCTAAAGATCTCTCCCCCAAACTTAAAACAGTCTGACGCCACTGCCCGCACACACAAATATACACACACTTTCTCTCACACACACCCTTTCTTTCTCTCACTTTTCCCATTAACTTACTGATCTGGCTGGCAGTGGCAGGAAGGATGAATCTGTAGCAGTCTAGCTCTTGTCCCGTGTAGCTCCGCCCCCTGAGGTCCCGTGTAGCCCCGCCCCCTCATCGACATGTAGCCCCGCCCCCTTTTCGGCTGAACACAACTGTTGTCACTGGGGACTCTGGAGGCGGGAGGAGGAGGCTGCTACAACGCAGCAGCAGCAGGGGAGAGAGGCGCCGCCGGCAGCTTGGAGGTACTGCAGTGCAGAGCAATGACAAGCAGCTCAGCCGGTCGGGCCGCTTGTCATTGCTCGCTGGTGGGAGGCAGTGGGCTGGGCAGGATCGGTTTGCGGGCCGCATCCGGCCCGCGGGCCGTATTTTGCCCACCCCTACTTTAGACACACGGTTGTCTGATACACTGGATAAAGTCCTCTCTTCCGTCACAGAGCATTGTACACCTAGGGGCTCTTCTGGATATGAATAGTCAGACTGTTTCTACCCCCAGAGAAGTTTCTTAAAATTCGTGACAGAATACGTCATATCATTCATCGTCCCAGGGTGTCCATACACTCGGCGATGCAAATACTTGGTCTAATAGTGTTATCCTTTCACATGATAGAATATGCTTAATTTCATTACCATCCTCTACAAAGATTGATTCTTTACAGGTGGAATGGCCTGCCTCACTAGATCAGATTTCAAATGATCTCATTGACCCCAGAGGTTCGGTTGTTGCTGACCTGGTGGCTACAGGATCAGCAATTGAGTGTGGGTCGACTCTTTTGGATTCCCAACGGGGTTCTGCTATCAATGGATGCCAATCTCCAAGGTTGGGGAGCATTAATAGAGCAACATAAGTTCAGGGTCGTTGGACCAGGGAAGAATGTCTGCTTCCAATCAGTATACTGGAGTTGAGAGCAGTGTTCTATGCTCTGTCTCTGGTTTGGCCCCTTCTGCAGAACAGACCTGTTCAAGTACAGTCAGAGAATGCCACCAAAGTGGTGTGTATCAACCATCAGGGCGGCGCTCAAAGTCACTGGGCAATATTGGAGGTGTCCAAAATTCTTTGTTGGGCGAACGCCATCTACCAGCCATATCAGCAGAGTTGATGTCGGGCTTTCTCAACTGGGAAGCATACCTCCTCAGTCGTCAGGATGTTCACTCAGGAGAGTGGGCCCTTCATCCCAAGGTATTTCAACTTCTGGTCGACAGATGGGGCCTACCAGTTGCGGATCTCATGGCGTCTCGACACAATCCCAAGGTTCCTGTCTTCGGATTCCAAATCACGAACACTCCGGTGATGTTCGTGGACGCATTGGCAGTTCCATGGAACTTTTGTCTGCCTTAACGTGTTCCTTCCAGTCTCACTCCTGCCCACATTTCTTTGAAAGTTCAAGCAAGAAGGAGGAAATCTCATTCTGGTCGCTCCAGCATAGCCCAGATGTCACTGGTTCTCAGATCTCCAGGGACTATCAGCAGAGTGCCCCCTTCTACTTCCTCAGCGACAGGACCTCCTACGGCAAGGTTCCTGTCTTCATCTGGACCTTGCCTAGCTTTGATGGCGTGGCGCTTGAAGCTTCACTCCTGAGGACTAAAGGATACTTAGAGGCTGTCATTTAAGATCTGCTGAAGGTCCGGAAAACGGCTTCTGACAGAATTTATTACAGTGTGTGGCATGCTTACTTCACTTGGTGTGCTGCTAAGAAATATGACCCCTCAAAATTCAGAACTTCCAGGCTTCTGGCTTTTCTTCAACCAGGATTAGACTTTGGACTTTGTCTGGCCTCTCTCAAGGTACAGATATCGGCCTTGTCTGTATGTTTCCAGCGCAAGATTGCCTCCATTCCTGATGTACATACATTCCTTCAGGGTGTGATATGTATTCAGCCTACCTATGTCCCTCCATTGGCACCATGGGTTCTGTATGGAATGACCTTCAAGAAGTTCCGTTTGAACCTTTAGAATCTGTGGACCTTAAGTGTCTCACAGCCAAGGTCTTGTTCCTGCTGGCTATTGCATCTGCCAGGAGTGTTTCAGACTTAAGTGCATTATCCTGTCATCCACCATTGTTGATATTTCACCAGGACACGGCAGTTGTTTGTACTCTGCCTGGTTCTCTGCCTACGGTGGTGTCATCTTTCCTCCTTACTCGCACACATGCATGGCACCACACACGTGCGGCACCTCAGACACACACATACACATGTACGCCTACACACACACACACACACACACACACACACACACACACACCACATACACGTGCGGCACCTCACACACACACACACACACACACACACGCCTCCAGCCTGAGTCACAGGTTGCTGCTGCCTACCCCCTCCCTGCATCAGCCGCAAAGACGGCAAAGTATTTTGACCAAAGTTAAAAGTATAAAAATTCTGTTTGGTAAAGATTATTTTTGCAATTTGCACAGAATATTGATGTTATACAAATATTTTCATTTAACATTTAAAAAATCAAATGTTTATTTTTAAACTCTTTATTTGTACCAGGAGAGACAAAAAATATATACAAAACAGATTCAGCTGTAAAATTACAGGTGAAAACCAGTCTCCGTGGAGCTTTTCAAGAAATGTTTTCAGTTAACATACAAACAGAAATGTCTTGTGAAGGGTGACCACATGTAAGGGAGAAAGAAACAGAGAGGGGTAGAGAGAAAGTGAGAGGGGGGGGGGAAGAATAGGGCGGGTACAGAAGAAGAGAACGGGGCCCATCGAGGCCATGAGAAGGAAAGTACATCAAATATAAGAATAGTGCATAAGCATGTCTATAGAAATACAGACTGATGGGCCAGTCATTGCTAAATAACCAAAAAGGTCTATAGAGGTCGGTACGGTGCCCGGAGGGAGGATCCAGGTACAGCATAGCTAGGAGCTCAGAAGACAAGGACAAAAGAGCGACTTGAACATCAATTTGGGGGAGACATAAGCAACCAGGGGCCCCAGACGAGTTCAAATTTATGTGGACAGTCATGCAGATAAGTGATCTTCTCCATATCAGCAATGAACCAAATATAATTATTCAGGGCAGGGACAGTAGGAGCAGCAGAGGCCTTCCAATTTTTAGCAATAAAGTATTTAGCAGCCACAAATATAGGATCAAGATCTGGATACGGACGGGCCAATAGAAATACCCACGGGTCCAGTTCGAGCTCCAATCCAGATAGGGAGTTCAGTATATCGAGTACCCTATTCCAGAAGCGAACAATATGTGGACAGGTCCACCAAATATGGAAAAGAGTTCCCCACTGACCGCATCCCCGCCAACAAACCGGGGTAGCAGAAGGGAACATCCTAGAAAATTTATCCGGAGTGTAGTATCACCGATAATATAGTTTATAGGATGTCTCCTTGAGTCGGGTAGAGAGAGAACTTTTAGCTATGCCCTCCCGTACCTCCTCCCAACAGGCATCGTTTGGCGGGGGACCCAGGTCGCTCTCCCACTCCCGTTCATGGCGAGTCTGCGGTCCCGAGAAAACTCCAACCAACATAGAATAGATCAGCGATATTAGCCCTCTAAACAGGTTTTTTTTTAGTACATATAGATTCTGAAGAAGTAAACTCTCCGAGCGTCAGCTTGAGGTAGGGAGAGAAGGAAGTGGCGGATCTGAAAGTATTCAAAAAAGGGAGGGGATAGAGAGGCAAACTTACTTTTGCTATCGTCTATTGACATCCAATGGCCTTGGAAGGAAAGATCATACACTACATGAACTCCAGCGCTAAACCAGGGTGTGAATCGATAGGATGAAACTCCAGCGGGAAAAGCAGGGTTGTCCCAGATGGGTGTAAGGGGGGGGGGGGGGAGTAGGAGGAGGACAGATTATATTTCGTGAGAGATTTATGCCAGATAGAAAGATGAAATTTAAGAGAGGGAGAAGAGTTCGTTAGAGTGAGCTGATATGGTTTGCCCAGACACCACACGAAGCCAATGAACGAAGCCCCAATGAAAGGGCTGCAAAATCTACCCAGGCAATAGATCCTCGGGGCACAAAAGAAGCCAACATTTGACTCCAATGTCTGGCCAGGTAATTAAAATTAACGTCTGGGAAACCCCGACCACCCTCAGAACGGGGTAGCCGGAGCACGGTAAAAGCTATTCGTGGGGGTTTATCATTCCAAACAAACTTCACAGATGAGGCCTGGGCGTCCCTAAGAACCCTCTCCGAAACCCGTACAGATAGAGTTTGAAAGAGGTAAAGAAGTTGTGGCATAACTGTCATTTTGAGGGCAATAATCCTACCCAGCCAGGATATGATATGGGACCTCCATTTTGCCAAGTCAGATTTAATGTTAGTTAATAGCCGCGGAAAGTTTTCCGAGTAGAGAGAGCTATAGTGGGAAGTAATATAAACCCCTAGGTACTTAACCTTATTGGTCTGCCATCGAAGGCCATAGGAGGACTGCAGGGAGCGTTTGAGATCTCCAGGGACATGTAATAACATAGCTTCGGATTTAATAAAATTGATTTTATAGCCCGACAGGGAACCATATTCCTCTATGAGCTGATAAAAGGCGGGGAGCGAAGACTGCGGCTGAGTAAGAGACAACAGTACACCATCTTCAAAGGTCGAAATCTTAGGCTTCTGGGGGCCACTTTCACTCCCGAGAGTTTCGTATCATAGCGGCCAGGGGTTCTATGACCATGGCAAACACCAGGGGGGAGAGAGAGGACACCCCTGCCCCGTGCCATTGGTTAACGGGAATGAAGGGGATAATATTCCGTTTGTAAGGATCTTAGCTATCGGGGAGGAGTAGAGGGCTGAGACTCCTGTTAAAAATTCGGCCAATATCCCAAACGCCTGCAAAGTCTGAAATAAGAAAGGCCATGAGATACGGTCGAACGCCTTTTCGGCATCGAGTGCAAGGATAATAGATGGGGTTTGTCTGCAGTTCAACAATTGAATAAGGTCGATTGCTCTCCTAGTGTTGTCCCTGGCCTGGCGCCCAGGGATAAATCCCACCTGGTCATAATGTATCAGATCAGGGAGCACACCATTGAGACGGGTAGCTAAAATTTTGGCAAAGAGTTTAATGTCCAAATTCAGTAGGGAAATCGGCCGATAGCGCAGTGTCGAGGATCCCTGCCCTCTTTGTGGATAACTATAACTCTGGCCTCCAGCATAGTACTCGGGAATGGGGTGCCATGCAGTACAGCATTAAACAATACTCTGAGATGGGGGACCAAAATGGAGGCAAATTTCTTATAATATAAGGCCGAGAAGCCATCAGGGCCTGGAGCTTTAGAAGATTTGAAATTTCTTAGCACGGTGGCAATTTCCTCATCGGTTATATCCTTATTCAGCTCCGAAGAGGCAAATTCAGACAGCCGAGGGAGGTTAGCCCGATGCAAGAATTCCGATATTAAGGCATCCGGGGGGCCGGGACCTGAGTCAATTGAGTTTAAGTTATAGAGCTTAGAGTAATAGTCCCGGAACACCTTATTTATGGCATCTGGGGCATGCGAGACCTTGCCAGACTTGGTATGTACTGGCAGAATATTATTCCGTGATCGCTGCGCTCTAAGGCGGGAAGCCAAGATTCTATCAGCTTTGTCTCCCTTCTCGAGAAGGTTTGATTTAGCCTCTGGAGAGACTTTGCCATACGCCCTGACAGAGAGAACGAGATCGCAGATCTCGCCTCCAGCAAGGTCTCTAAGTTGGCAGGGGTAGGGGAGAGTTTATGTTGTCATTCAAGAGTCTGGAGTTTAGTGGAGAGAGGATGCTAGCTTCCTGAGTCTTTTTAAACCTAGATGCCTGTCTAATCAAATGCCCGTGTAAAACAGCCTAATGTGCTTCCCATAAAGTAATAGGCGAGGTCTCCGGGAGGTCGTTGAGCAGAAAATATTCAGTGAGACCGCCTTTAATCTGGCTAGTAACTTCCAGACTATGCAATAGGGAATCGTTCAACTGCCAAGAGGCAGGAGGGGGACAATAGAATGGAGATCAACAGTGACCGGGCAATGGTCGGACTATATCATAGGGAGTACACAAGTAGATTTAAGTTTAGAGTACAGGTCCCCGCTGAGTAGGATCATGTCTATCCTAGAATATGACTTATGGACAGGGGGAAAAAAGTATAGTCCCTGGTCAGAGGATCAGTTAATCTGTATGAGTCAAATAGTATTTGGAGTTTCAAAAGATCTAGTAGTGCGAGAGATGCCGAGGATGGGCGTTTAGGGATAGAAGGGAGAAGAGGAGGGGAGGATCTATCCAACGAAGCGTCAAGAACCTCATTAAAGTCGCCTGCAACTATGATTTCCCCCCTACAGAGTCAAGACAAATGTGAATTCAGACTCCTAAAGAAGGCGGCCTGGTTTTGGTTTGGAGCATAAACATTTACAAGAGTACATAAAACATTTACAAGAGTACGTAAAACATTATTCAGTTTCCCAATAAGAATGAGCCATCGTCCTGATTTATCTACATGTCAACTTTTCCCCTGTTTCTATGGTCACTTTGGGTGATCATAGAAACAGGGGAAAAGTTGATTATTCGTATTGGCGTGATATACAGGCCAACAGGTCAGGAAGAGGAACTCGACAAGAACCTATTGCAGGACATAACTAAAATGGCATTAAAAGGAGAGGTAATAATCATGGGAGACTTTAATCTTCCTGATGTAAACTGGGAGGAGTCTGTTGCTAGTTCCACTAGAAGTAGGAACATTTTAAATTACCTTCAGGGAGCATCCCTCCACCAATTGGTGAGGGAGCCCACTCGGAAAGACGCAATATTAGACTTAATACTTACAAATGGAGACAGATTATCGGACGTAAAAGTGGGTGAAAACCTGGGATCCAGTGATCATCAAGCAGTATGGTTCAGCATTAAGACAGAGACCGACTCGTCCCATACAAAAACAAAGGTGTTGGATTTTAGGAAGGCTGATTTTGTAGGGATGGGAAAATGTGTAAGCGATTCTTTGGCAGAGTGGAGGAACTTGGAAGCAGTGCAGGAGAGGTGGGAAACATTAAAATGTGCAATATTGAAGGCAACAGACCTTTGTATCAAAACTGTTAGGAAAAACACAAGGAAAAGGAAGCCAGTGTGGTTTGCAAAAGAAGTAGCAAATATTGTGAGAGCAAAAAAGATGGCTTTTAGGAAATATAAGCAGACACAAAATAATGAAGACAAAGAGATATATCTTGTTAGACAGAAGGAGACTAAGAAGGTAATCAGATGTGCAAAGGCACAAGCTGAGGAGAAAATGGCCCAGTCAGTGGGTAAAGGAGGCAAAACTTTTTTTTAGGTATATAAGCGAAAGGAGAAAAACAAAAGGCGGAATTATAAAACTAAAGACGGACACTGGGAGTTTTGTTGAAGGAGACAATTTAATAGCAGATCATCTTAATGATTATTTTTGCTCAGTATTTACTACTGAAAGAGAGGGGAAGGGGCCACAGTTAAGTTGCAGGGATATTCAGGAAAATGAAACAAGTACATTTACAGAGGAGAAGGTCCTAACAGAACTCTCAAAGCTGAAAGTGGACAAATCTATGGGGCCAGATGGGATACATCCAAGGATACTAAAAGAACTTAAAGAGGTGCTGGTAGCACCATTGACAGAATTATTCAACCAGTCATTAGCTACAGGAGTAATTCCAGAAGACTGGAAAAGAGCAAACGTAGTCCCACTGCACAAAAGTGGAAGCAAGGAAGAGGCAAACAACTACAGACCAGTGAGTCTTACATCAGTAGTAGGGAAATTGATGAAAACTCTCTTAAAAGAAAAAGTTGTAGATTATCTCAAATCCGGCAATTTACAGGATCCCAAACAGCATGGATTCACTGGGGGGAGATCATGTCAAACAAATCTTATTGACTTTTTTGATTGTGTGACTAAAGTGATGGATAAAGGTGGAGCCATGGATATAGCTTATCTAGACTTTAGTAAGGCTTTTCACACTGTTCCACATCGCAAACTGCTAAATAAACTTGAAAGTTTGGGATTGGATATTAGGATTATTGAATGGATAAGATCTTGGTTGAAGGATAGAAAACAGAGAGTTGTGGTAAATGGAGTGCATTCACAGGAGGGAAATGTTACCAGTGGAGTACCCCAGGGATCTGTACTTGGACCAGTGCTTTTTAATATCTTGGTGACATTGCAAATGGCATTAAAGGGAAAGCATGCCTTTTTGCAGATGACACAAAGGTATGCAACAGGGTAGACACACCAGGTGGGGTAAAACAAATGATTGAGGATCTAGGTAGACTAGAGGAATGGCCAAGAGTCTGGCAATTACAGTTTAATGCCAAAAAATGCAAAATCATGCACTTGGGTCTCAAAAATCCTAAAGCTAAATATAGCATTAATGGCACTATACTGGAAACTACTGAGGAGGAAAGGGATCTAGGAGTCACTATTTCAGATGACTTAAAGGCAGGTAAGCAATGTAACAAGGCAATGAGGAAGGCTAGTCAGATGCTTGGCTGCATTGGGAGAGGAATCAGCAGCAGAAAGAAGTAATAATGCCACTGTATAGGTCATTGGTACGGCCTCATCTAGAATACTGTATTCAGTTCTGGAGGCCATATCTTCAAAAGGATATTAATACATTAGAAACTGTACAAAGGAGGGCAACTAAAATGGTGCATGGCCTACATCACAAAACATACCCAGAAAGACTAAGAAATCTCAATATGTATAGTTTGGAGCAGAGAAGGGAAAGGGGGGGACATGATAGAAACTATCAAATATATCAAGGGTTTTAACAAAGTCCAGGAGGGAAACATTCTCCAAATGAAGAGAAGCAATAGGACACGAGGACATGCACTGAGGCTGGAGGGGGGCAGGTTCAGGGGAAATTTGCGGAAAAATTATTTCACAGAAAGGGTAGTGGACAAGTGGAATAGCCTCCCATCAGAGGTGGTAGAGGCTAAGACAGTAGAGCAATTTAAACATGCATGGGATAGACATAAGGATATCCTTACAAAGAAATAAGGATCAAATAAGGTTAGAGATAAAAATAATGTAAACAAAAAAAAAAAGGGGGGGCAGACTAGATGGGCCAAGTGGTTCTTATCTGCCGACAAATTCTATGTTTCTATGTCTGTCCACCAATTCAAACGTGAGGTGGGCAGCTAACAAGATGGAAACCCCACTTTTTTTTGCATGAAACGTAAAGGGGTAGGATTTAGACTTTAAGTCAGGGTGAAGGGATTTCTTAAAGTGGGTTTCTTGTAAAAAAAAAAAAAAAACTATATCACCCTTGGCCTGTTTAAGGGAGAGAAAAAGCTTGGTGCGTTTGGTAGGGCTGTCCAAACCTTTAACATTATGTGAATAGATCCTTAGAGCCATGACAAACGAGTCTTCGGAACGCCTCATCTCCTCCCTCCGGACACCGCACCTCTGCAACAAACCAAATCATAAACATCGTAAGAGACATGGCAATCGGCGTACATCATTACACATCTGGACAAGAAAAGAGACAAAGGGACAAGAGCAACAAAACTCAGGAAAAGTAGGGAAGAGGGGAAGTTTGGGAACCAGAAGAAACCACATCTGGTCTAACGTGCCGGTCGGTAAACAACAGGAAAGGGTCACTAAGTGACAACAACCGGACTCGGATAGAAGACCCAACTATGGGGACGCGGCCGGGCCAGGGACATTGAGAACAGCGGACACTGACTATCATGTGTCCTGCGTCTAGGGACCAATGCTAAAGGGAGAAAGGATTGGACAGAACTTCCTAGTTCCTACTACCGTAAAGGGTAACCAGCAGCATATAAGTAACTACCCAGGGCTGAAACAAATATTGCCTTGGGCAGAGGAAAGCACTAACAAACAACAAAATAAAGGGTGACAATACTTGTACAGATAGGAACATTTCCCGTAAGGGTAACCTCAGCCCTGCACCCACCCAGCATTTACAAATACAATGAGAAAAGCTGAAAATCTAGACATATATGCCAGATACGGGGAAAACGGGGCCAGTAGTCAAAACGTAAGAAGAGAAAAAGAACATCTCTTCACTATATGCATGTGCAGACACAGCAGAATACAGGATTAAACAGTAATTAAACACATAAGGCATCAGATGGTAGGGCCCACAGAGGCAGACTTCCGAGCAGAAGCTACTCTCGTCCAGTCTCTGTTCAAAGAGCGCCTGGGAGTGGCAGTCGACTCTATGGAGGAGGCCTCGCATGCCCGCTGCGGAGACTCCGATATGGCCAATGGAGGGGAGAGTCCCAGGGTACGCAGGAGTCCTTTAGCTTCAGCCAGATCCCTAGCCGAGTGAAGGACGGTTATGATGCCACACCAGGATGCGAAAGGGGAATCCCCATCTGTAGCGAATGCCATTTTCCCGAAGAACCGGATTAATGGGTCTGAATTCCTTTCTTTTAAGCAGGGTGGTAGGTGCAATATTCTGGAATAGTTGGAGAGAGTGCCCCGGGAATTCTAGCTTGGAGAGCTTCCTAGCCTCTCTAAGAATGTCTTCTTTAGCCGAATAGTAATGGCAACATAGAATGACATCTCTGGGCTGAGCTGAATCCTGGGAGTGAGGGCGGAGAGCCCTATGAGCCCTATCCAACAGGAGTTTGTCTTCCGGTTAATGGCAAAAGGTGCACAAACAGTTTTTTAAGGTAATCGTGGAGGGACGTCATATCAACGTCCTCAGGAATACCTGTGACACGGAGATTATGCCGTCGCGCCCTGTTGTCTTGATCTTCTTGGCCTTTCAGGAGTAACTGCATTTCCTGCTTTAGGCCATGAATTTCATCCCCCTTTCCTTGTTGGAAAGCAACCACGTCATCCATTTTGGACTCTAAGTGCTCCGTTCTGTCTCCAAGGTCGTTAACGTCGGCCTTAAGAGAGGCAATTGCCGTATGTACCTCCGCCTGCACAGATTTCCTTGTCTCCTGAATTTCACAGAATATCAGTTATAGGTCTTTCCGGGTCAATTGGGAGTGATCTGAGTCCTCCGAATCCGAAATATCAGGCAGCGGGGGAGCCCCTGGTCCCGGAGGCAAATTTTTTAATTCTCTGACTCGGGTCCGCACCGTGCTGCTTTTTGTTACTTCTGGGCATGATGGAAAGTACGGGCAGAACAGTTGGAGAAGATCACTGTATTACAGAGCTAGGAAACACTCGGTAGTAGGAAAAGTATACTGTAATTATCAGGACATAAATATCGATGAGAGAAAGTCCCAAGACTCGGAGCATTTGCCAATGGCTCACATTGTAAGGAAAATAGATTCTCTCAGGCAGCTGCAATCAAACAATAAAGCCACCAGTAGATGGAGCTCCTGCGACAGTTATCATAAGTGAAAGAAGACATCCGAGGTAGAGAAGAAAAAAACACAGCAGAGGCACTCTCAGCTTTAAAGGGCTGAACCCATTGGGGTCCCCCCTGAACTCTATTACTGCAGCCGAGTGTGAACTGGCCCCCCACTGTGGTAGAAATATAAGGTACATACAGGCAGTATCCGGAGTGATGCGCTAATGCCGGCACATTAATCAGTTCCCTGCTTCACATACCCACAATAATTTCTTCTGGGGGGGCGTAAGTGAGGGTCCAGCAGGTGGTGGGTCCCAGCCACGGGCCAGCCGGTAGCCAGGGCACCCCACCCCTACTTCCAAATGCTGGGGGGAAGCAGAGGCTCCCCAGGCTCCAGATCCAAAATGGCCGCCGGCTCAAGCCGATATCCACAGTCCTCGAGTTCAGGTCTCCCCGGGTGTCAGAGGCCGGGAGACATGCGGCGCCGAGCTAGCTGGGCAGGGGAGAGCTCCGGCAGGCCAGCCACCGCGATGGGAGGTCCGATCACGGGCCTCCGGAGACCAGCGGCAACCGCCGTCTTCGGCCCTTGAGGTGGAAGCAGGCCGCAGCAGGCACAGAGGCCACGGAGACCGCCGATCAGCCGCAGAGCCCCTCCTGGCGCACACTGAGGTCGCAGACGAAGCGGTGATGAGAGGAGTGGTGCCGGGAACGGTGAGTTGGATTCATGCGGGATGGTCAGAGCGGGTCCTCACCTCTTACGGGTCCCAGCTGAAATCTAGTCTCCGGCTTCTACTAGGCGCACAGGCTCCAACCCGCAAGGATGCCCCCTCTGGCTTCGGGACCCGACACACCGAGGCCAGGGGGGTAGGCGCACTATGTGGGGTGTAGAGAGAGACCAAAATGAGCTGCAGTGAGGGTCAGAGAATGCTCTAAGTAAGCTAGGTCTCGGAGCTGCACTCAGGCACGTCCGTCCAGCTTGCCCGCCAGGCCACGCCCCAAATGTTTATTCTTACAGTGAAATTTTACATTTCTGAATTAAAATAAATTGGAAAAAAAAAAAAAAGCTATGAAATTACATAGACAGAAACCTTACGGTTTTGCATGTCCCATTAAGGCTTCATACATGATTTGGCATTTCAGAAACCTGTTGTAACTCTTCCACTAAAACGGCAAAAAGCAATGAAATTTCGATGATTAAGGCTGACTTCTTAATGGATATAGTATGCCATCACACCCTGTGGGTAAGTGCTGATTCGGCACTCTCACAGAGTGAGATTGCTGTCACTCACACAATGGTGGAGCTGCTAAATAACAGTTTTGTGTGCTCATTGGAATACACACATGCAGTCTATGCAACTGAAGGTCTGAGCAGTTATGTGGTGCACCCATCCCACTCAGTGCCCACAACCATCCCATTCAGTCACCACAACAGTCCCACCTTGTTCCAAATTCCTTCCCACTACATGCATCCATCTCATTTAGTGTACATATTTAGCTCCCTAAAAAGTCTTGGTTAATTGCTAAAACTACAATACTCCATTTATGGTTTATCCATCTACACTTACTTCCCCCTATATGCCTCCATGCTTCTCTCTCTTCCCCAGAAATACTGCTGTGTTCTGCCATCTGTCTGTGATCGCAAAAACGCACTATGGCGCGTATTGTACCCCGTTTTGAGGGTAGGGGACTCACTCTTCTAAAATGGATGGGTCCCTGGGGACGCGCTCTGCTGCAGCCAATTACAAGCAGTCAATTCTTATATTGATGGATCCTGGCTTTAAAAAGAGGAGGTAAAGCCTTGGGGTTAGGGAAGGACATCCTCAAAAAACTGCAGGCAGATAGAAAGCGGCACTCAGAGACTTACAAAGTAAGTATGGAGATTTCAAAAAATGTTTTAGCAACGTTTTCTGACTCAGTCATTCTACATTCCTTTACTTAATCTTATGGGGTTATTCTATTAGCTGCAATATCATGGTTTTGGGGAAGAAGTGAATTACCAGTTCCTGTGTAATGTGAGCTGTATTTTTTTCTTCTGATTATATAAAAGGGCTGTGAGCCCTGAGTTGGCCGTTGAAAGATTTCTTTGGACTGAAAGGAGAATGCAGCTGTGACTGGTCCTTAGCACCTTTAGCGACTGAATACATATTTTTTAAAGACTGTATGAGTAATAGACGTCTTGCCTTTACAATGAGTGCATCTATATCCTGTGACCAGTAGAATTGCACCAAACCCAATTCTGTTCTATGGTTGTTCTCGGTTGAATCCATTGTCTCCAAGCTCTGTTCTGTAGGGCCTGGTCCAGATGAGGAACCAGTGGGAATCCGCCAACATAAATTAGTAGGCGTGTCAGCAGTGGTACTAGGGCCGGTGGTAGGACCTGGTGGTGTCAGCAAAATACCCACCCACTGTGCAGTGGGTGGAGTCACTAACAGGTGTTACTGATTGCCAGAGTGATACCCCTAGTGGCCCAGGTCTTGTGGGTCCCAGAAAAATCTTTGATCGCTTGGCGAGGGAACGAGGTGCATCCGGTCACAGGCATTCTTCCCTAACTTCTACTACTTAGCTATTTTGTATGGTGCACTGCCGGCTGCTGTTGATGAAACATTTGGCAGCTGATATTATATGAAGCTTTCCTTACACAGCCAGCTGCTCATACATCTATTCTTGACGATGCTGGCAGACGGTGAATCAGAGCATCAGGCAACGCTGGCGCACAGATTGTCATGTAGCCCCACAGTTACTCCCACCTTAGATCTTTTAAGCGGCTTGCTATATTCCGATCTCTAGTGCAAATAGTGTTTGGGCACGTTGTGATGCAGGTTACCGATGCATTGGCCGTCACACGGGCTTCCCCCACTCTTGATGCAGAGATGCAGCTTGACGTTATGACAGCTGTTTCTTTGTTATATCGGTTTAAGCAGACCCTCTGTAAATTCTTTGTAACTCTATATATTGTTAAAATTTACCTACTTTTCCTTGATAGAGCGCTTAACATATTATGATCATCTCCACTTCTGCCTTCTCCATGCAGTTTAATTTACATGGACACATTCCTTTATCAACCATCTTCCTCCAGAGTATATAAGAATTCTGTGACCATCACAATAGGGAAGAAAACAAGTTTGATATTAATAAGTCAACACCCTTTCATGGTCCTTTCAGGAACCACCAGATACTGCGGTCTTCTTCGTGCCTCTTTGGCAGTTTCTGCAAGATAAATTTCATATTATTTTATGCTTAATAGATAGAAAATGTGAAAAGTTAATAACAGACCTGATGTA
Source organism: Pseudophryne corroboree (assembly GCF_028390025.1). NCBI lineage: Eukaryota > Metazoa > Chordata > Amphibia > Anura > Myobatrachidae > Pseudophryne > Pseudophryne corroboree. Next base: position 444,703,826 of record NC_086448.1, on the reverse strand, counting down.
CCTCTTGCGAAAAATTATTCCAACTCTCTTTAATTAAGTCTCTTCTCTTCTGTGAGGTATTCAGGATTTCCTTGCTGCTTCTCAGATTGATTGGTTCACTGTTTGGGTCCGGTGAGAGCGGCAATACTAGCCAAGCCATCCCCATTGAGTTATTTGTACATTTCTGGAATTCAAAACAAAGGAACAAATTCTTTGTCTGTTGATAGTATAAGTTGTCATGGTTTTTCAAATTTGGTATCGCAGAGGAATAGAGAATTCTCTGAAGTATGTCAATATTACACAAACTTAATAAGAAGTTTGCCCTACTCTGCCTGGTCAAACTTGTGGAAAATAGGCAAGCTCTGTTCTATGATAACCAAAGGTTGACTGAACAAAGCCATCTGCCTGGTAGATCATCTCACCTCCCATATAGCAGAGATTCTCAAATGCGGTCCTTAAGGCACCCCAATGGTCCAGGTTTTAGGTTTATCCATGGCTCAGCACAGATGGTTAAATCAAATTGACTGAGGAGCTTATTAAGTCACCTGTGGCCAAGCATGGATAAACTTAAAACCTGGAAAGTTGGGGCACCTTGCGGACAGCGTTTGAGACACACTGCCCCAAAATATGTTTCTTTTTCATCCACTAGGGGTCACTGGAGTACTCTTGGGATATGGACGGCTTCCACCGGAAGAAGGCACTGAATAAATTAATTTTGAGACTACTCCTCCCCTCCATATCCTGCAGCACTTCAGTGTTTTTTCTGTGCTCGACACAGTTAGAAGGCATAGTGGAGCTCGTCCACAAAGTATTGGAATTTTTTCTAAGTTTTTTTTTTTCTTCAATTTCCACGTCCTTTCCCCCCTTCTAACAGGCGTGGGTCAGGGACAGTGGAAGCGGCTGAGTAGCCGTGAGTGTCGGACCTCTCTGTAAAGAGCTCCCTCACTCCACTTGCAGGCTGCCTGCAGGAAAGCTGGACGGAGCTTGGATGAAAGCCCCGTCATAGACTTCTGTCACGGTCCAGGTATGTTGGGTTGGGGCGGTCAGCGCTTGCTGCCGCTCCACTGTGGGGGATTGTTTGGTACTCACCGCTGCCCGGAGCGCGTGTACATGGGCCGCTTCACGGTCCATGCGGCGCGCTCTCACTCTCCGGCCCCCAGCATCCTAGGAGACCGCTGCTCCCTGCGCAGCAGCAGCGCTGCTTGGCTACACAGACACGCCGCCATGCTGTGTGTGGCGGGCGGGAGCACGTGTGCATAGGCCGCTCCACGGCTCTATGCAGCACGCTCTCTGCTTCCGCCATCCGCCCGCAGCAGCCGAGGAGTTCCGTTGTCCGGGGCCTACAGGACAGGCCGCTCACACGGCCCTTTGCAAAACTTCCACAGGCCCAGACCCGGTGCTGTACACGGAGGTCGTGGGAGTGGGGGGAGACTTTAACAGTATTGGGCAGTGTTAAGTTTTAAGAAAAGACTTGGTGCTTAGTATGTTTAACGTTCTCCTGTCTGTTCCAGGTTTCCTATTTTACATCTCAGCTAAGAGTGGTACTAGGGGAATTTTGGGGTCAGTTTTCGTATTAGCAGGCACTGCACTTGCCTAAGATATATACCAGGAACTTTGGTGTTATTACTGAGTCGTGCAGTCTGTCTGTGTGGAGTTTGTATTGTCTGTCATAATGAGTAAGACACCAGCAAAATCTAAGAAACATTTGTCATGTCATGTCTGTAAGAGTGTGTTGCCTGATGGATCCACCACATGTACAGCATGTGTTGTTAATACAGCCATAAATACGATTTCCATTCCAGAAGTAAAGCCAGCATCTCAGGACCCTCCGTGGGCTTTACTTGCAGATGTATTAGTTGGTTTACAATCAGAGCTGGCCGCCTCTCGTGAAGAAAGAGAGGCGGCAAGATCTGAGTTTAAAATGAGACCATTTGAGTTACCTGGAGAATCTCAAACTGGTCATAAGTCCACCTTGAGTGGAAAAGATAAGTTTCCTTTTCCTACTAATTTTCCTGTCTCTGGGATACTAGATCTCACTGAACAGGAGTATGAGGAGGGCGAAATAGAACAACAGTCAGAAGGTGACGACTTTGACAGCCCAGGTATTGACAATCTCATCAGAGCAGTTCGTCAGTCGCTGGAGTTTACAGAAACTGAGGAGCCACTGACGAATGATGAAGTAGTCTTTACTAAACGACAGAGATCTCCGATGTGTTTCCCTATCTCGGAATCTCTTAATAAAATGTTACTGGAGTCACGGAAAAATCCGGACAAACGGTTTTCTATTCCTCGTAGATTTAAATCGAGTTACCCGTTTCCAGAGGCCATGACAGCTACATGGGAGAACCCACCATTGGTGGATTCATCCGTATCTAAACTTACGAGGAAGTTAACCATACCAGTACCAACTGCTACTACGCTTAAAGACCCTGCAGATCGTAAAATAGAGGCTATGCTAAGGTCCATGTATACAGCAACTGGAGTGCTGTTAAGACCTGGGTTGGTTGGCATTTGGGTTACTAAAGCTTTAATGGTATGGATAAAAGAGCTCAAGTCGGCTCTACAAGATGATCATCTTATACTTCTCGCAGATCAAATCTGGGAAGCTGCTGAATATCTATGTACAGCTTCTACTGACGTCTGTCAGCTTACTTCTCGCCTGTCCTCATCGCTAGTCATAGTACGACGAGCACTTTGGCTGCGTTCGTGGCAGGCGGAGACGGAGGTTAAAAAAGGTATAGAGGCATTGCCTTATGATGGCGAGAAACTTTTTGGTCCTGAATTGGACAAATGGATTTCTGAGGCTACTGGAGGGAAGTCTGTTTTTCTTCCTTCGCCTACAACTATACCTAAACGGAAATATTCTGGTCCGGCGTTCAAATCCTTTAGAACTCAGCCCTTTTGTGGGCAGGGCACAGGAGCAGTCACGCCGGGCAGAAGAGGTCGGGGACGTAGTGCCCGACAATCCAATGCACGTCGTCAAGACACCAAGACCACTAACAAACCAGTGGCATGACGGGCTCCCAGCCCATCTCGGATCCCCAATTGTGGGAGCACGCCTTCAGAGCTTTCAGGGGGCGTGGCTGCAGACGTCCACAGATGGGTGGATCCGCAATTTAGTATTAGAGGGTTACAAAATAGAGTTCGATTATCTTCCGACAGGAAGATTTTTCACGACAGGACTGCCTGTGTCGGACGACAAGAAAGCAGTTCTGCAGGTTGCCATTCAGTCTCTGCTGAATGCTGCAGTGATAATTCCAGTCCCTGTGCAGGAACAGGGGCAGGGTTATTATTCCAGTCTGTTTCTGGTACCAAAACCAGATGGCTCAGTCAGGCCAATATTGAACCTAAAAGGTCTCAATCATTACGTCACTTACCACAGATTCAAGATGGAATCTCTCAGGTCAGTAATTGCAGGGTTAGAGCCACAGGAATTCATGATTGCACTAGATCTCAAGGATGCGTATTTGCACATTCCGATTTGGCCACCTCACCAAAGTTTTTTAAGGTTTGCGATAAGGCGAGACCATTACCAATTTCAGGCTCTACCGTTTGGCCTCTCATCAGCGCCTCGGGTATTCACCAAGGTAATGTCCGTGATGACAGCTCATCTCAGGTCCCTAGGGGTAATAATTGTTCCGTATTTAGACGATCTACTCATAAAGGCTCCGTCTCAACAATTGCTTCTCCAACATGCCTTGCTAACGTACAATGTACTAGTTCAGCACGGTTGGATAGTCAGTTTAAAGAAATCACATCTAATTCCGTGTCAACGACTTCAATTCCTAGGGATGATTCTCGATACAGTAAAACAAAGGGTTTACTTGCCACAACAGAAAGTACAGGGCATTCGTCATCTGGTGCAATTAGTGCTCAAGCCACGCACAGTCTCAGTACATTTGTGCATTCGCCTTTTAGGCACAATGGTGGCGGCTTTCGAAGCTCTTCAGTTCGGAAGATTTCACTCACGTCCGTTTCAACTGGAGGTGTTAGCACAGTGGTCGGGATCACATCTGCAGCTGCACCACAGGGTGAGGTTGTCACCACAAGTCAGGGTGTCTCTTCTCTGGTGGTTAAAAATACACAATCTATCTGCAGGGAGACGATTCGGAGTCGCGAATTGGATAATTCTGACAACGGACGCAAGTCTCAGAGGTTGGGGAGCTGTAGTTCAGAGTTATCGGCTCCAGGGCCTCTGGGCGGATCACGAAAGATCGCTATCCATAAATGTTCTGGAACTCAGGGCGATTTACAATGCTCTAAGACAAGCGGTGTACATGTTTCGTTTTCAGACTGTGCAGGTGCAGTCAGACAATGCGACGGCAGTCGCATACATAAACAAACAAGGAGGAACGAGAAGCCGCATGGCTATGCGGGAAGTAGCTCGGATCCTCAGATGGGCCGAATATCACCAGGTGATATTATCGGCAGTGTTCATTCCTGGAGTGGACAACTGGGAGGCAGATTTTCTCAGTCGTCGGGATTTTCATCCAGGAGAGTGGGCATTAAATCCAGAAGTTTTTCAGATGTTGATCCAGAAGTGGGGTTACCCTCAGGTGGATCTAATGGCATCCCGCCACAATCATCAGGTGTCAAGATATGTGTCCAGAACAAGAGATCCAAGGGCAGTGGCGGTGGATGCTCTCACAGCCACGTGGCCATACAGCCTTGTGTATCTGTTTCCACCGTTTCCGCTGCTCCCGCTGGTGCTAAAACGGATCAAGAGAGGGTTCGTCACAGTCATTCTAATAGCGCCTCATTGGCCTCGGAGGGCTTGGTTCTCGGATCTTCTCGGGTTACTCGCAGACGATCCATGGCCACTCCCACTACGTCCGGACCTGTTACAACAGGGTCCGTTCCTCTACCCCGATTTAGCGCGGCTGCGTTTGACGGGGTGGCTGTTGAAAAGGCCATCTTAAGGAAAGAGGGCATTCCTGAGTCTGTTATACCAACCATGGTACGAGCTAGGAAGCCGGTTACGGCAGCTCATTATTATAGAATTTGGCGTACTTATATAGGTTGGTGTGAAGCTCGGAAATTTCCGACATCGTCTTTTAAATTATCCCGTCTTTTGTTATTTTTACAAATGGGGTTAGATGGAGGACTACGTCTTTCCACACTAAAGGTGCAGGTATCTGCGTTGTCAATTTATTTTCAAAGGAAATTGGCCTCGTTGCAGTCAATACATACGTTTCTACAGGGTGTAAAGAGGATACAGCCTCCTTTCATTCCACCTACAGCACCATGGGACTTGAATCTGGTTTTAGATTTCTTACAGTCCGATTACTTTGAACCCTTACAACAAGTGGATATTAAATTTCTCACTTGGAAAACGATTTTTCTTTTAGCCTTAGCCTCGGCTAAGCGTGTTTCAGATTTGGGTGCCTTGTCATGCAAGTCACCGTATTTAATTTTTCATGATGACAGAGCGGAACTTCGGACGAATCCCGTTTTTCTACCAAAAGTAGTGTCGTCTTTTCACATCAATCAACCAATAGTAGTTCCTGTGTTAACAGGAGATTCTGGAACGTTGGATGTAGTTCGCGCATTGCGCATCTATGTTTCCCGAACGTCTACTGTGCGTAAGACAGATACGTTGTTTGTTCTCTATGACGCAGCTAAGAGGGGTTGGCCAGCCTCTAAGCAGACCTTATCCAGATGGATCAAACTGACTATACGTCAGGCTTACCTTTATGCTAAGTTACAGCCACCTACTTCAGTAACAGCTCATTCCACACGTTCTGTGGGGACGTCATGGGCAGCGAGTCGTGGGGCTTCTACGACACAGCTTTGCCGTGCGGCTACTTGGTCGTCAGTGCACACGTTTGTGCGCTTTTACAAGTTTGATACGTTCGCGGCATCAGCATCTAGCTTTGGCCGTTTAGTGTTACAAGTGCCAAACAGCTCTCCCGCCACGGAGGAGACTTTGGTACATCCCAAGAGTACTCCAGTGACCCCTAGTGGATGAAAAAGAAAATAGGATTTTGGTACTTACCAGGTAAATCCTTTTCTTTGAATCCATAGGGGGCACTGGACGCCCACCCAGAGCAGTTTACCTGTTTTAGGAGTTCAGTGGTTCTTATGGTAACACACTTTCACGACTGGTTTAAATTTAACAAGGGTTAATCAGTTATGGTGTCAACTGTTTAGTTGTCTATTACGTTGTGTCAACTTTATTGTTGTCTGTGAGACTATATGTAATTCTCCTTTTGTCAATCTCTCTATCGATCCTGTTCGGCTCAGTAAAAAACACTGAAGTGCTGCAGGATATGGAGGGGAGGAGTAGTCTCAAAATTAATTTATTCAGTGCCTTCTTCCGGTGGAAGCCGTCCATATCCCAAGAGTACTCCAGTGCCCCCTATGGATTCAAAGAAAAGGATTTACCTGGTAAGTACCAAAATCCTATTTTCACTAACTACTTGTACTTGCTTTATACTGTTTAATATGTTGGAGACTTGCTGTTACTTGCCCATTAAACCAAGTGGACATCCTACATTTTCTATTTTTCTTTTTTTTTAAACTGTTTTCTGAACAGCAAAAGGCATTACAATGAAAAAGTGACATTTGAATAATTCCAAATAGATAAGTATACAGTATATGCCGGAGCAATCAAGTGTAAACCAATAAAACATATACTGTAATGTTTTCTGATAAAATAAGCAGGGGACAAAGAGAGGTTACATCAATAGATGCCAGGTAGAAAAACAAGACTAGAAAGAATTTTAGAAGAAAACAAAGCAAAGGTAAGGAAATCAATATATATGGCCTCCACAGAGAGGTATATAAAGAAATCTTCCACGTTCCCCCAAAAAGGTAAGTATACATGTAATAATGACCAGCAAACAGTAACATCCCAGAAAGAGTATCCATACCACGCCCAGAACAAGTACCCAACAATGAGAAAGGCCACCTATCAAAATAAGAGAGGGTCAGTAACAAACGCTAATCTTTAAAGGGCGAGGTCTATTAGAGTACACACCAGTTAAGAAGGTGGAGTTCAGTCAGTAATTGGTCTACGAAGGAACCAGTCTGTGTGTTCAAAAATCTTTAAGACATTAGTCTGCAATAGTTCAGGTACGCATTCAAAATATTTCCCCCATTTCTTGTAGTAAGCTATGACTCCATTCTCCACATCATATGTAGCTATACGTCTTTCGTTATACATTCCTTCCATTAAAGCAGTCTTCCATTGAGACAGGGTGGAAGCCGAACTCTGAATCCAGTGCTGAAGAATCCGCTGCTTAGCCACCGTCAACATGACTATCCGTAAAGGTTTCCAACTTTCTAAAATACAATTTATTCTCCATGAGTAAAAGTCCAAAAATAATAGAGCGTCCATGTTTTGGGGCAACCGTAACTGTAGTAATGAATTTAAGTAATCAAGGATCTTAGTCCAGAACCTACTGATTTTACCACAAAGCCAAAAGTTGTGAGAAAGAAAGGCATTTAGACAACCACATTTGATAAAATCCCCTGTAGCTAAAGGAGTAATGGGTTTCCCCTGTATAGGAGCTATATAAGTGCGGTTCAGAGTCCAGAAATTTTTTTTTTGTAACTGAGCGGATTTAAGATAAGGTCAAATTCTGCTCAGACCATCTACCATTGGAACAATATCAGACAATTCTGCTAGTTCAGACTTTAAGGCTTGGGTAGTCTTGGACCAAGTATGTGAGGATGCTTCAACTAAGTGGGTATATAAATAGCAAATCCTGAATTTGAAAGATTTGCACGTAGACAATATCGATGTCAATACGTCCTGGGAGAAGGAAGTTACCAGAGGAGCATCTAAAGCAGGGGTTGGGAACCGTTTTTCTTCCAAGGGCCTTTTGGATATTTATAAAATCCTGTCGGGGGCCATACAAAAATTCTCAACTTAAAATGACCGTGCCTCCCAGTAGGTCTGCCCCTTAATGGTACTGAGTGTGCGTGCCAAAAAATGGGTGTGGCCATTTAAAATGGGACGTGATACACATATGCTCCCAATAGTGCAGTGCCCCCACAGTGCCAGGTATTCAAATGCCCCCACAGTGCCAGGTATACAAATGCCCCCACAGTGCCAGATTCACAAATGCCCCCACCGTGCCAGATCCACAAATGCCCCCACAGTGCCAGATTCACAAATGCCCCCACCGTGCCAGATCCACAAATGCCCTCACAGTGCCAGGTATACAAATGCCCCCATAGTGCCAGGTATACAAATGCCCCCACAGTGCCCCCCTACCCCACTGTGCTGCTCACCGCTGCTGCTGCTCCATCCGGCGGCGCGTCTCGGGTGTCGGGGTCAGGACAGGGAGGAGAGCGCGGGTATGTCAGGCGGCGGCGTGTAGGACCTCAAACCAGCCACCGGTACGTGAGCCAATCAGAGCTCACGGACCGGCAACGGCGGCTCCGGATTGGCTGCCGGTCCGCGAGCTCTGATTGGCTCACGAACCGGCGGCTGGTTTGAGATCTTACCTGCGGCCAGATATAGTAGGTGTGCTCTCCTTCCTGCCCTGACAGCTGAGACACGCCGCCGCCGGACTGACACAAGCAGGCGGGACGGAAAAAACCTGCTTTGCGGGCCGGAGGTTCCCTACCCCTGGTCTAAAGAGTTAATATTATGTTGGAGTTGTAAAAACATATAAAAAAATAGCGTCCTTGGAATACCAAATTTGTCCGATAATTCTGAGAAAGAAAATACATGGTGGCCACCTGGGTCGAATACATCTTTTATGTTCATAATGCCTTTTAGACACCAAGATCTGAAAGAGCTGTTAAGAATAGAAGGGATAAATGTTGGGTTACCCCAAAAAGGGATATAGGGGGATGAAAAAGGGCTTTTCTTTAAGAGCCATGCTATGTAAGTATCCCAAAAAAGTATATTTGTTTTGAATCTCTGCGGCAGTAGTTTTTTTGGCGTATGGACTAAGGCAGCACTTGCATATGGAAGAAACAAAGCGTCTTCTAAACCTGGGTCGAATACATCTTATATGTTCATAATGCCTTTTAGACACCAAGACCTGCAAGAGCTGTTAAGAATAGAAGGGATAAATGTTGGGTTACCCCAAATAGGGATATAGGGGGATGAAAAAGGGCTTTTCTTTAATAGCCATGCTATGTAAGTATCCCAAAAAAGTATATTTGTTTTGAATCTCTGCGGCAGTAGTTTTTTTGGCGTATGGACTAAGGCAGCACTTGCATATGGAAGAAACAAAGCGTCTTCTAAACCTGGATTAGTTTAATGGTCTGTACCCACCAACCAGTCTGTTATGTACCTAAACGGAGCAGATATTGCAAATACAGCTATGTTGGGGACACCAAGACCACTTTTCACTTTGGGCAAGTAAGTGCGTGCCCGGCACATCCGAGGTTTACCACCTCGCCAGATAAATTTAGAAAAGAGTTGGGTGCAAAGCATAATGTCTGCTTTTCTGATCATGACAGGTAGCGTTTGTAGTATGTGAACTAAGGGATATTATACTTTTGATTACCACCGCCTGACCTAACAATGATAACTTAAGGTCTTTCCAACAAGTCAGTTGGATTTTTATTTTATTTATTATAGGGAATTGCTGTTATATAAAATAGAGAGGTCTGCTGGGATAATAATTTCTAAATACTTGGTGTGATGTGGTGTGTGAGCAAATAAGGATGACCAAAGTGGTTGTGAAGAGAGGTAGGAAGGGACATTGATCGGGAGCAATTCCGATTTATCAAAATTAATGCGGTAACCCGCGAAAGAGCCAAACAGTTGAATGATATTCAAGATGGCAAGGATAGCCTGCAATGGTTTGGAGACAAAGTAATATTTCTTATGCAAATAGTGACCGTTTATATTCCTGATATTTATTGGTCAGTACTTCGGTAGAGGGGTTAGTGTTTAAGGAGGATATCACAGCAATAAAGAGGGTTCGGATGCCAGATCTCCACAGGGTCTCAAACCAGGTGGTCCCATGTGACCATCTCGAAAGCCTTCTCGGGCGTCTAAACACAAGAGGAACCTGGGGTCACCTGCCGAGGAGTCCCGCAGAAACTGCAGAACAGCTAAAACCTTTCTAATGTTAGTGACCGAGGTATGACCCTGAATAAAATCTGTTTGGTCAGGGTTGCCGATTGCTGGGCGGAGCAATTTAAGGCGGTCCGCTAACAGGTTGGTGAAAATCTTATAGTCTACATTGAGTAGAGAAATTGTCCTATAGGAGGATGGTAGTAGAAGATCACGCTTTGGCTTTGGAGGCACTTTGATGATAGCAGACTTAAAATAACGGGGGACAGGATTGCCTTCCAGTATAGAGTTAGTCAGTTAGTGGTTGTACTAAGCATGGTTTGAGGAGCTTATAAATTCCCCAGTAAAACCGTCAGGTCCCGGGCTTTCATGGGTTTCAGCTTCTTTATAACCAACTCCACTTCCGCAGTTGGAAACTTGGCTGCTAAGCTTTGCGCCTGAGCATGAAAAAGTTGTGGCAAGGTTAAACCACCCCAAAAGGAATATTTTTGAGATTCTGGTATAGGGTCCTGCAAATATAGCTTCTGATAATATTGATGTGAAATATCCGCTATTTCATGTTCTTGGAAGTGAGTGGTAAGATTTTCATCTTTCAACGCCGCTATATTGTTATGACTCCTATCACCCTTCAACATGTTAGATAGTAATCGGCTAGGTTTATTTCCATATCCGAAAAAGGGAGATCTATCGAATCGGGCATAATGATCATCTTTTTGAGTATTTGGTCAAAATGCAATTTACAATCATAAGTGTTTTTGGTGGTGGGAGAGGGTGATGCTTTTAGTGTCTGAAAGGCTGCAGTTAAATCATTTTGGGCAGATCTATAAACTGAATCTTGATTCGATCTATACTTCCTCATAAAGGAAATAATATCGCCTCAAAGGACTGATTTAGCGGTGTGCCAGCATAAACTAGGCACATTGGCATGTAACTTATTGTTAAATTCAAAGTCTACCCAGGCGGCCTCCAGCATTGATTTCAATTTCATTGAAGAAGTTAGCTTAGTAGGAAAGCGCCATTGGGAGCAGTGTAAATACCAAATTGCTTTCTAACAAATATTTAAAATGCCCGCTCTAATATATACTGCAGACGCCAGGCGCATCTTATTATCATGTGCGCTGTACGTCTCACAACACTACATCCCTTAAGAGAAAAGAATACACCCACACATTGTCTGAGTTCCAAAGCTCATTGATGTATATATTTGTTATTGAAAGGATATGTATTCAATATATCACAATGTACAGTATATATATAGTTACATGGTTATAGTTTATACAGTAAGCAGTTAGTACAAACTAATTCAAATACAGACACGGCCAGCAATACAATTACCATATTTTGCTCAAATACATTCTCCACTCCATATCACACACTCTCTCTCAGTAAAATCATACAGCCACTGGACAGGCAGCATTTCCACCATCATCTGGGACAAAAAGAGGGCAGCCGGCTCTGTGTGTGAACACGTATACACGGAGTTTCTTAGGGTCGTGCACAGATCTCTTGTTGTTAGTCTAAGGGAGGGAACTTTCTCATTTATGATGAGTCACTGTTCAGTGTGAGGGCTTTTGTTCAAGGTTGCTGGTCTCGGGTTTCCTGTCTATCACATGCTCCTTTGAGAATCCTTTTGTTCCTGTAAAAGTGACTACATTTAATCATAACTAATTGTTGCAGTGAGCTACAACTTAATCAAAGGCATCAAATGAATCCACACATTAATCTGGTTACTTTGATACCAAGCACGACATGTCCATCTTGCTCCGCTTCAATAATACACATACATGACGTTACTCCATTATATAATTTGAAACCTTATGATGTCTGATGCTTGGTATGTTCAATTTATGTGCTGTATGAAATATGTGTTGAATCTATCATTGTGGCATGTCTGTGTAAATGCGTATGTTGCCATATATTGCGGTGCGCGCTGTGCGTATTTGCAAGCATAGCGACTCAGAATGTGTGGAGTCTGTATGTTCTCTCTATGTAATATGTTTTGACTTCGACAGTCCACCCTTTGGCAGTAAACCATAACTGCCATAAATTATTAACATACGAAAAATATTTCAGACAATAATCGGTGACCTAGGCACAAATATGTATTCATTTCGCAAATCAGACATTTGACTATATTTGGGGAAGACAGGGAGAAGGACGAGACATCCTCTATATGCACTCTGCGGTCACGGGACCACTGGTTGGGTGTGGGACAACATTCAATCTGTAGAGTATGCTGGGACAGTGCTTTGGCCTATGTCTGATTTGAATGAACATTTCACACATACATGTACCTACGTCTTCGTACACTGATGTTCGGATTCGATTGAAGTTCTACTTGGTAGAGGGAGAAAACACAAACAAATCGTGAAAGTGACATAAAATTTTCATGATTTACATATTCTTATCATTTTCTGAACATTGTTTCCATTTCTGGAACGTATGCTAGGTCTGTTTCATCATTGAATAAGGGTATAAGTAGTGTCTTTTTTAGATAACATAAACCTTCGGAGTTCGGGGAGAGCCACTCATAAACCTTTCTTCCACATATATTAATGAGCTCTTTATCTGCTATGTGTGAATAGCCATTGTCTGATTGTTCCTGATTACCTCCCAATTTCCTGAAATTGGTGAGATTTAAATATACCAAGGATTTAATTTATGGTACTGGTGGATCTTAAGACTAAGGGGGTCTAGTTATATTATACTCTTTGTCCACCGGTCCCCTCCCCCTTCCGTGTAATTCAAGTACCTCAGCTAACTCTAAAAAAAAATAAAAAAAATATGTCCCTAATCCTGCATATTTTCATTTTAGAGGTGCCTGTAAGCACATCCAACATTCCGTTTGGTTTAAGACCTTACCCACTAGTGAGTGGTAATCACTCAAGGGATGTCTGTCAAATGCTGCCTTATTGCTACACTGACATCTCTGGATGCACTCATCTTCAAATATGGTGTTACAATAGTAACAAAATACAGTATTCCTCAGACAATAGCCTATCACGTTACCTCCGAACTCCGTAACTACTAGACCTTTGATTTTCTCTGGCTTTAACAAACTGATCGGCTAATCCTGGTATCCTATAAGGAAATCACTCATTCCTCCAGAACCAGTTCCAGTCCCACACTCGACTCTTCATGAAAAACCTCGCAAAAATAGAATGTCCTGGAAAAAAAATGTTTGTCAGCGGGGAAAAAGAGAGAAAAAATAGAACAAAATAAATCTTGTCCATAGGAAATCAATTACAACGACTGGTCTTTCTGTAATCCTTTAGCACGCTCAGGTAGTGTTCAACAGTGCTGCCTCCCAGTCTTCACGGAACAGACTCTCTGGTGATACTTTTGCGATCTCGCTCCATTTACGAGTTCCTTTCGGACTACAGACTTTCCTGCAATGGGAATCGTGGACCCAAGTCTCTCTCTCGGCTACTTTCACTAGGATAGTGCTGTCAACAAAACTTGTATGGTCCTTCCCACCTGTCTATTAGGCAACCTGAGCTTAAGAACAATCACACAGTCTCTTGGTTCACAATCAAGACAGTTAGTATTTGGCATACCAGGAATCAACAGTTTCAAGTTCTTTTGTCAAGTTCTCAAATGCTGGCTCATCTCGATAAGGTACTGTACTGTCACCTCATTGGTGTATTTCTGATCATTGTGCGGATCAATCATGACATGAGGTTGTCTTCCAAAAAAACACAAAAAACAAAATAGAAATTTCGAAGAGGGTGATTCGTTAAGTGAAGATCTGGGAGTGGTTCCGATGCTACCTAATACTAGTGGCAGTGTCTATGACCCCAACAGTCCAATTTCAAGTTTTGCTCCTACTTCTATGGGTACTATTATCTACACACAAATTTCTGCACAATCTTCTTTTCGGTAAACACAGCAGCATCCGTGGTGGCAGGAAATGCCTCTACCCAGTTTGAGAAAACATCAGTGCACACCAATACATAACAATAACTCCTAAAGGGTGTTAACTGTACAAAGTCATTTTGTATTACCTGAAAAGGTCCGTCTGCAGGAGGGATATGGGATGGCTCTGTTAGTACTACCTTACCAAATGTTCTTCCTCATACAAGTAAGACAAGTCATTGCTTTCCTGCTTGCCTGAGAAGAGAACCCTGGTAGACTCCATTAAGCTCTTACCAATTTGCACATACCGTCCTTACCCCAGGTGAGTCAGACCATATGCTGCTTCAGCTAGCCTTGGGAGATACGTCCTGGGGGGCCACTGGCTTACCTTGTCCATCTCTCCAGAGTCCTGGGGACTCCTAACCATACCCCTTTGACTTCCAGACCTCCTTTTCCTGTAGGGAACACAAATTTGTATCTTAATTTAACTGTTGTGTGTTTGCAATGTAGAGTACCATGAGCATAACTCAAAAAAAAAAGAAAAAACATCTCTAGAGGAGAGAGAGTAGAAAATATCAGGTCTGCGTTCACCAACAGGCATATCAGTGTCTATACAGAATTTCCCTTCACCAGTATTCTCATCCTTCCTCCACCCTTTGTGCATGACAAGGCACACTGCAGTGATTCTGGTGTCATCGTGCTGGTTAGATATACTGGGTTCGGGCAGAACTCTGAAGGACCAATTAGGCATGTAGTGTTTAAACTGTAATTGGGTCCGTGTATTGTACCACCCTGTGTGAACGCAATTTTTGAAATTTCTCACTTGGAAAGTGGTCATGCTTTTGGCCTTGGCGTCCGCTAGACGGGTGTCTGAATTGGCGGCTCTGTCTCATAAGAGCCCATATTTGATTTTCCATGTGGATAGAGCGGAATTGAGGACTCGTTACCAATTTCTGCCAAAGGTGGTTTTGCAGGAGGGGGGGAGGGAGGGGGGAGGGGGGGGGGCTCCCTGGGCAGCAGGTTACTGGAGCTTTTTTCACTGGCATAAGAGCATATATCTGTGCCCGTGCACTCAATATAATAACCCCTGCCAGTATAATCTTTTGAATTTGAGCGGGACTACAGCGTGCCGGGTTGGGGCGTGGCTTAGCCCGCACAGCTTACCAGCGCCATTTTCTCTCCACAGTGCATACAGAGACGCTGGCCCGGACCTCCACTCTCCATAACAAGTACAGGGAGCAAAACCGGGGGGGGGGGGGCATAGTCAATTGGTGCTATATATATATATATATATATATATATATATATACAGTGAAGTGATCATATATTATTTTTTAGTAGTATATGGGCACTGGGATGTGAGCTGGTATACTCCCTCTGTGTTCTCTCTAACAGGCTTCCCTGTGGGTCTGTCCCCTATTGCCAGTGTGAGTGTGTGTGTGTGTGTGTGTGTGTGTGTGTGTGTGTGTGTCGGTACAGTGTGTCGACATGTCTGAGGCTGAGTGCTCCTCCCCAGAGGAAGTTGCTGGGGGCGCAGAGAAAGATTTGGGAGTGACTCAGTCGGCACCGCCGACTGCTGATTGGTTGAATATGTTGAGTACGTTGAATGCAAATGTGGCGTTATTGTCTAAGATGCTGGATAAATCTGATTCTCAGACACAAACGTGGATAAATTCCATGGAGGACGCCTTGTCTCAGGTACAGGCCCCCTCAGGGTCACAGAAACGTTCATTTACCCAGATGGCAGATACGGATACCGACACGGACTCTGATACCAGTGTCGACTTTAGTGAGGTCAGTTTACAGCCAAAATTGGTTAAGAGTATTCAGTTCATGATTGTGGCTATTAAAGATGTTTTACATATTTCTGAGGTGCCCCTGTTCCAGATACAAGGGTTTGTTTATTTAAAGGGAAAAAGCCTGAGGTGACGTTTCCCCCCTCTCATGAACTGAATGATCTTTGTGAAAAGGCTTGGGAGTCGCCTGACAAAAGGTGGCAGATTCCCAAGAGAATTTTTATGGCATATCCTTTCCCCTGTAACGACAGGGAAAAGTGGGAGTCATCTCCAAACGTGGACAAGGCTCTGTCCCGGCTGTCCAAGAAAGTGGCGCTTCCGTCTCCTGACACTGCTGCCCTCCAGGATCCTGCGGATCGTAATCAAGAAACGACTTTAAAGGCCATTTATGTCACTATGGGTGCACTCCTCAGACCTGCCGTGGCGTCGGCATTGGTGAGTATTGCTATTGCTAAGTGGGCTGATAATTTGGCATCTTACATGGATACCCTAGATAGGGATAACATTCTTTTGACTCTCGGTTATATCAGGGATGCTGCAGCTTACTTTAAGGATGCGGCAGGGATATTGGCCTCTTGGGATTAAGGGCCAATGCCATGGCAGTCTTGGCCAGGAGAGTGCTGTGGATTCATCAATGGAATGCTGATGCCGACTCCAAGAAAGCTATGGACGCTCTCCCTTATAAAGCTAGTGTCTTGTTTGGTGACGGCCTCGCTGACCTGGTGTCTACCGCTACAGCGGGTAAGTCATCTTTTCTTTCTTATGTTCCCGCACAACAGAAAAAGGCACCCCATTATCAGATGCAGTCCTTTTGGCCTAATAAATACAAAAAAGGAAGGGAAAAAAGGTCGCCTGCAGTGTCTGATGCCCAGGACCAAAAGTCCTCCCTGGCCTCTGCCAAGTCCACCGCATGACGCTGGTGCTCCCCTACAGGAATCCGTGCCGGTGGGGGCCCGTCTCCGAATCTTCAGTCAGGTCTAGTTTCAATCAGGCCTAGATCCTTGAGTCTTAGACATAGTGTCCCAAGGGTACAAACTGGAGTTTCAGGAGATGCCCTCTCACCGATTTTTCAAATCAGCCTTGCCAGTTTCTATCCCAGAAAAGGAAGTAGTAAATGCTGCGATACAAAAGCTGTGTCAACAGAGAGTCATTGTCCCGGTTTCCCCGTCCCAACGGGGAGAAGGGTTCTATTCGAGCCTCTTTTTCGTGCCAAAGCCGGACAGCTCGGTCAGACCGATCCTGAACCTAAAATCCCTCAGTCTGTATTTGAAAACTTTCAAGTTCAAGGTGGAATCTTTTCGAGCTGTGATTTCCAGTCTAGAAGGGGGGGATTTTATGGCGTCAGTCGACATAAAAGATGCCTACTTGCACGTCCCGATATATCCTCCACATCAAGCTTTCCTGAGATTTGCGGTGCAGGATTCTCATTACCAATTTCAGACGTTGCCGTTTGGGCGTTCCACGGCCCGAGGGTCTTCACCAAAGTCATGGCAGAAATAATGGTACTCCTACGCAAGCAGTGTGTCACAATTATCCCGTACTTGAACAATCTCCTGATAAAGGCATGATCGAAAGATCAGTTGCTAAGAAATGTGTAGCTCTCTCTGACGGTTCTGCAACATCATGGTTGTATTCTAAATTTGCCAAAATCCCAGTTGATTCCGACAACACGGCTGCCTTTCTTGGGCATGATCCTGGACACGGAACTGCAAAGAGTGTTTCTTCCGGCGGAAAAAGCTCTGGAAATCCAAGGCATGGTGAAAGAGATTCTGAAACCGGCAAGAGTGTCGATTCATCAATGCACTCGAATGCTAGGGAAGATGGTGGCGGCGTACGAAGCCATTCCGTTTGGCAGGTTTCATGCCCGGGTGTTTCAGCGGGACCTGCTGGACAAATGGTCCGGGTCTCACCCTACACATGCACCGGAAAATAAGTCTATCTTCCAGGTCTAGAATTTCTCTCCTGTGGTGGCTGCAAAGTTCTCACATTCTAGAGGGAGGCAGGTTCGGGATCCAGGATTGGGTCCTGCTGACCACGGATGCAAGTCTCCAAGGCTGGGGAGCAGTCACACAAGGAGGAAGTTTCCAGGGAAAATGGTCAAGCCAGGAATCTTGTCTCCACATAAATGTTCTGAAGTTAAGAGCCATTTACAACGGCCTTCTGCAAGCGGAAAACCTTCTTCGAGGTCTACCTGTCCTGATTCAGTCGGACAACATAACAGCAGTCGCGTATGTAAACCGCCCGGGCGGAACAAAGAGCAAAGCGGCGATGGCGGAGGCCACAAGAGTTCTCTGCTGGGTGGAAAAGCACGTGACCGCTCTGTCAGCAGTCTTCCCCATGGGCGTGGACAACTTGGAAGCAGACTTCCTCAGCAGACACAATCTCCACCCAGGAGAGTGGGCTCTTCATCAAGAGGTATTTGCAGAGGTGACAAGATGTTGGGGGATTCCTCAAATAGACATGATTGCGTCTCGCCTCAACAAGAAGCTTCCGAGGTATTGTTCCAGGTCAAGGGACCCCCAAGCCAGTGCAGTGGATGCCCTGGTAACTCTGTGGGTGTTTCAGTCGGTGTATGTGTTCCCTCCATTTCCTCTCATTCCAAAAGTGTTGAGGATCATAAGACGAACGAGGGTCCCGGCCGTGCTCGTCGTTACGGATTGGCCACGGATGGCCTGGTAACCGGAGCTTCAGGAATTGCTCATAGAAGATCCTTTGCCGCTTCCTCTCAGAGAGGACCTGTTACTGCAAGGGCCGTGCGTATTTCCAAACTTACCACGGCTGCGTTTGACGGCGTGGAGGTTGAACGCCAAATCCTAGCTCAAAAGGGTATTCCCAGGGAAGTCATCCCCACTCTCCTTAAGGCTAGAAAGGAGGTCACGGCGAAGCATTATCACCGTATTTAAAGAAAATATGTGTTGTGGTGTGAAGCCAAGAAAGCTTTTACGGAGGAGTTTCAGCTAGGTCGTTTCCTCCATTTTTTGCAGGCAGGTGTGGATTCTGGCCTGAAATTAGGTTCCGTCAAAGTGCAGATTTTGACTTTATCTATTTTCTTTCAAAAAGAATTGGCCGCCCTTCCTGAAGTTCAGACTTTTGTGAAGGGAGTGCTGCACATCCATCCTCCGTTTGTGGCACCGTGGGATCTTGACGTAGTGTTACAATTTCTTATGTCTCACTGGTTTGAACTTTTGCGGAAGGTGAAATTGAAATTTCTCACTTGGAAAGTGGTCATGCTTTTGGCCTTGGCGTCCGCTAGACGGGTGTCTGAATTGGCGGCTCTGTCTCATTAGAGCCCATATTTGATTTTCCATGTGGATAGAGCGGAATTGAGGACTCGTTAACAATTTCTGCCAAAGGTGGTTTCTTCGTTTCACATAAATCAACCAATTGTGGGGCCTGTGGCTACGGATGCCGCGCCGGTGCCAAAATCTCTCGATGTCGTAAGAGCTTTGAAAATTTATGTCACCAGAACGGCTCGTGTTAGGAAAACAGGCTCTGTTTGTCCTGTATGCTTCCAACAAGATTGGAAATCCTGCTTCCAAGCAGACTATTGCACGATGGATTTGTAATACAATTCAGCATGCTCATTCTACGGCTGGATTGCCGTTGCCAAAGTCAGTGAAAGCCCATTCTACCAGGAAGGTGGGCTCATCTTGGGCTGCTGCCCGAGGGGTCTCGGCACTCCAACTTTGCCGAGCAGCTACGTGGTCGGGTTCAAACACTTTTGCTAAGTTCTACAAGTTTGATACCCTGGCTGATGAGGACCTCATGTTTGCTCAATCGGTGCTGCAGAGTCGTCCGCACTGTCACGCCTGGTCTGGAGCTTTAGTATAGACCCCATGGTCCTTTTGGAGTCCCCAGCATCCTCTAGGACGTAAGAGAAAATAGGATTTTAATACCTACCGGTAAATCCTTTCTCCTAGTCCGTAGAGGATGCTGGGCGCCCACCCCAGTGCGGACTGTTTTTTGCAGTTGTATTGTTAGTGGTTGTTTTCGGTCACACGAAGGTTGTGTATCGGTTATGTTCAGCTTGTTGCTGTTTTTCGTTCATACTGTTCTCTGGTGTTCCTGCTAATCCAGTTGTACGGTGTGTTTGCGGTGTGAGCTGGTATGTGCCTCACCCTTAGTATAACAAAAATCCTTTTCCTCGAAATGACCATCTCCCTGGGCATAGTTCCTATAACTGAGGTCTGGAGGAGGGGCATAGATGGAGGAGCCAGTTCACACCCATTCAAAGTCTTATAGTGTGCCCATGTCGCCTGCGGATCCCGTCTATACCCCATGGTCCTTTGGGAGTCCCCAGCATCCTCTATGGACTAGGAGAAAAGTATTTACCGGTAGGTATTAAAATCCTATTTTCTCTGACGTCCTAAGTGGATGCTGGGGACTCCGTCAGGACCATGGGGAATAGCGGCTCCGCAGGAGACAGGGCACAAAAGTAAAAGCTTTAGGATCAGGTGGTGTGCACTGGCTCCTCCCCCTATGACCCTCCTCCAAGCCTCAGTTAGATTTTTGTGCCCGGCCGAGAAGGGTGCAATCTAGGTGGCTCTCCTAAAGAGCTGCTTAGAGTAAAAGTTTTGTTAGGTTTTTTTTATTTTCAGTGAGTCCTGCTGGCAACAGGCTCACTGCATCGAGGGACTTAGGGGAGAGAAGTGAACTCACCTGCGTGCAGGATGGATTGGCTTCTTAGGCTACTGGACACCATTAGCTCCAGAGGGAGTCGGAACACAGGTCTCACCCTGCGGTTCGTCCCGGAGCCGCGCCGCCGACCCCCTTGCAGATGCCGAAAAGTGAAGAGGTTCAGAAACCGGCGGCAGAAGACTTTTCAGTCTTCATAAGGTAGCGCACAGCACTGCAGCTGTGCGCCATGGTTGTCAGCACACTTCATAGCAGCGGTCACTGAGGGTGCAGGGCGCTGGTGGGGGCGCCCTGGGCAGCAATGATAGTACCTTATTCTGGCTAAAAATACATCACATATAGCCCCTGGGGGCTATATGGATGTATTTAACCCCTGCCAGGTCTCAGAAAAACGGGAGAAGAAGCCCGCCGAAAAGGGGGCGGGGCCTATTCTCCTCAGCACACAGCGCCATTTTCCCTCACAGAAATGCTGGTGGGAAGGCTCCCAGGCTCTCCCCTGCACTGCACTACAGAAACAGGGTTAAAACAGAGAGGGGGGGCACTTATTTGGCGATATGACTATATATATTAAAATGCTATAAGGGAAAAACACTTATATAAAGGTTGTCCCTGTATAATTATAGCGTTTTTGGTGTGTGCTGGCAAACTCTCCCTCTGTCTCCCCAAAGGGCTAGTGGGGTCCTGTCCTCTATCAGAGCATTCCCTGTGTGTGTGCTGTGTGTCGGTACGTGTGTGTCGACATGTATGAGGACGATGTTGGTGAGGAGGCGGAGCAATTGCCTGTAATGGTGATGTCACTCTCTAGGGAGTCGACACCGGAATGGATGGCTTATTTAAGGAATTACGTGATAATGTCAACACGCTGCAAGGTCGGTTGACGACATGAGACGGCCGGCAAACCAATTAGTACCTGTCCAGGCGTCTCAAACACCGTCAGGGGCGTTAAAACGTCCTTTTACCTCAGTCGGTCGACACAGACACGGACACTGACTCCAGTGTCGACGGTGAAGAAACAAACGTATTTTCCTTTAGGGCCACACGTTACTTGTTAAGGGCAATGAAGGAGATGTTACATATTTCTGATACTACAAGTACCACAAAAAAGGGTATTATGTGGAGTGTGAAAAAACTACATGTGGTTTTTCCTGAATCGGATAAATTAAATGAAGTGTGTGATGATGCGTGGGTTTCCCCCGATAGAAAATTATTGGCGGTATACCCTTTCCCGCCAGAAGTTATGGCGCGTTGGGAAACACCCCTTAGGGTGGATAAGGCGCTCACACGCTTATCAAAACAAGTGGCGTTACCGTCTCCAGATACGGCCGCCCTCAAGGAGCCAACTGATAGGAGGCTGGAAAATATCCTAAAAAGTATATACACACATACTGGTGTTATACTGCGACCAGCGATCGCCTCAGCCTGGATGGGCAGCGCTGGGGTGGCTTGGTCGGATTCCCTGACTGGAAATATTGATACCCTTGACAGGGACAGTATTTTATTGACTATAGAGCATTTAAAGGATGCATTTCTATATATGCGAGATGCACAGAGGGATATTTGCACTCTGGCATCAAGAGTAAGTGCGATGTCCATATCTGCCAGAAGATGTTTATGGACACGACAGTGGTCAGGTGATGCAGATTCCAAACGGCACATGGAAGTATTGCCGTATAAAGGGGAGGAGTTATTTGGGGTCGGTCCATCGGACCTGGTGGCCACGGCAACAGCTGGAAAATCCACCTTTTTTACCCCAAGTCACATCTCAGCAGAAAAAGACATCGTCTTTTCAGCCTCAGTCCTTTCGTCCCCATAAGGGCAAGCGGGCAAAAGGCCAGTCATATCTGCCCAGGGATAGAGGTAAGGGAAGAAGACTGCAGCAGGCAGCCCATTCCCAGGAACAGAAGCCTTCCACCGCTTCTACCAAGTCCTCAGCATGACGCTGGGGCCGTACAAACAGGTGCGGTGGGGGGTCGTCTCAAAAGTTTCAGCACGCAGGGGCTCACTCGCAAGTGGACCCCTAGATCCTACAAGTAGTATCCCAGGGGTACAGATTGGAAATTCGAGACGTCTCCCCCTCGCAGGTTCCTGAAGTTTGCTTTACCAACGTCTCCCTCCAAACAGGGAGGCAGTATTGGAAACAATTCACAAGCTGTATTCCCAGCAGGTGATAATCAAAGTACCCCTCCTACAACAAGGAAAGGGGTATTATTCCACACTATATTGTGGTACTGAAGCCAGACGGCTCGGTGAGACCTATTCTAAATCTGAAATATTTGAACACTTACATACAAAGGTTCAAATCAAGATGGAGTCACTCAGAGCAGTGATAGCGAACCAGGAAGAAGGGGACTATATGGTGTCCCTGGACATCAAGGATGCTTACCTCCATGTCCCAATTTGCCCTTCTCACCAAGGGTACCTCAGGTTCGTGGTACAAAACTGTCACTATCAGTTTCAGACGCTGCCGTTTGGATTGTCCACGGCACCCCGGGTCTTTACCAAGGTAATGGCCGAAATGATGATTCTTCTTCAAAGAAAAGGCGTCTTAATTATCCCTTACTTGGACGATCTCCTGATAAGGGCAAGGTCCAGAGAACAGTTGGAGGTCGGAGTAGCACTATCTCAAGTAGTTCTACGACAGCACGGGTGGATTCTAAATATTCCAAAATCGCAGCGGTCTCCGACGACACGTCTGCTGTTCCTAGGGATGATTCTGGACACAGTCCAGAAAAAGGTGTTTCTCCCGGAGGAGAAAGCCAGGGAGTTATCCGAGCTAGTCAGGAACCTCCTAAAACCAGGAAAAGTGTCAGTGCATCATTGCACAAGGGTCCTGGGAAAAATGGTGGCTTCTTACGAAGCGATTCCATTCGGCAGATTTCACGCAAGAACTTTTCAGTGGGATCTGCTGGAAAAATGGTCCGGATCGCATCTTCAGATGCATCAGCGGATAACCCTGTCTCCAAGGACAAGGGTGTCTCTTCTGTGGTGGCTGCAGAGTGCTCATCTACTAAAGGGCCACAGATTCGGCATTCAGGACTGGGTCCTGGTGACCACGGATGCCAGCCTGAAAGGCTGGGGAGCAGTCACACAAGGAAAAAATTTCCAGGGAGTGTGATCAAGTCTGGAGACTTCTCTCCACATAAATATACTGGAGCTAAGAGCAATTTTACAATGCTCTAAGCTTAGCAAGACCTCTGCTTCAAGGTCAGCCGGTATTGATCCAGTGGGACAACATCACGGCAGTCGCCCACGTAAACAGACAGGGCGGCACAAGAAGCAGGAGGACAATGGCAGAAACTGCAAGGATTCTTCGCTGGGCGGAAAATCATGTGATAGCACTGTCAGCAGTGTTCATTCCGGGAGTGGACAACTGGGAAGCAGACTTCCTCAGCACGACCTCCACCCGGGAGAGTGGGGACTTCATCGGGAAGTCTTCCACATGATTGTGAACCGTTGGGAAAGACCAAAGGTGGACATGATGGCGTCCCACCTGAACAAAAAACTGGACAGGTATTGCGCCAGGTCAAGAGACCCTCAGGCAATAGCTGTGGACGTTCTGGTAACACCGTTGGTGTACCAGTCGGTGAATGTGTTCCCTCCTCTGCTTCTCATACCTAAGGTACTGAGAATTATAAGACGTAGAGGAGTAAGAACTATACTCGTGGCTCCGGATTGGCCAAGAAGGATTTGGTACCCGGAACTTCAAGAGATGCTCACAGAGGACTCATGGCCTCTGCCGCTAAGAAGGGACTTGCTTCAGCAAGTACCATGTCTGTTCCAAGACTTACCGCGGCTGCGTTTGACGGCATGGCGGTTGAACGCCGGATCCTAAGGGGAAAAGGCATTCCGGAAGAGGTCATTCCTACCCTGGTCAAAGCCAGGAAGGAGGTGACCGCACAACATTATCACCACATGTGGCGAAAATATGTTACGTGGTGTGAGGACAGGAAGGCCCCACGAAGAAATTTCAACTCGGTCGATTCCTGCATTTCCTGCAAACAGGAGTGTCTATGGGCCTCAAATTGGGGTCCATTAAGGTTCAAATTTCGGCCCTGTCGATTTTCTTCCAGAAAGAATTGGCTTCAGTTCCTGAAGTCCAGAAGTTTGTCAAGGGAGTACTGCATATACAACCCCCTTTTGTGCCTCCAGTGGCACTGTGGGATCTCAACGTAGTTCTGGGATTCCTCAAATCACATTGGTTTAAACCGCTCAAATCTGTGGATTTGAAATATCTCACATGGAAAGTGACCATGATGTTGGCCCTGGCCTCGGCCAGGCGAGTGTCAGAATTGGCGGCTTTGTCTCACAAAAGCCCATATCTGATTGTCCATTCGGACAGGGCAGAGCTGCGGACTCGTCCCCAGTTTCTCCCTAAGGTGGTGTCAGCGTTTCACCTGAACCAGCTTATTGTGGTACCTGCGGCTACTAGGGACTTGGAGGACTCCAAGTTGCTAGATGTTGTCAGGGCCCTGAAAATATAGGTTTCCAGGACGGCTGGAGTCAGGAAAACTGACTTGCTGTTATCCTGTATGCACCCAACAAACTGGGTGCTCTTGCTTCTAAGCAGACGATTGCTAGTTGGATGTGTAGTACAATTCAGTTTGCACATTCTGTGGCAGGCCTGCCACAGCCAAAATATGTAAATGCCCATTCCACAAGGAAGGTGGGCTCATCTTGGGCGGCTGCCCGAGGGGTCTCGGCTTTACAACTTTGCCGAGCTGCTACTTGGTCAGGGGCACACCCTGGCTGAGGAGGACCTGGAGTTCTCTCACTCGGTGCTGCAGAGTCATCCGCACTCTCCCGCCCGTTTGGGAGCTTTGGTATAATCCCCATGGTCCTGACGGAGTCCCCAGCATCCACTTAGGACGTCAGAGAAAATAAGAATTTACTTACCGATAATTCTATTTCTCGTAGTCCGTAGTGGATGCTGGGCGCCCATCCCAAGTGCGGATTGTCTGCAATACTTGTACATAGTTATTGTTACAAAAATCGGGTTATTATTGTTGTGAGCCATCTTTTCAGAGGCTCCGCTGTTATCATGCTGTTAACTGGGTTCAGATCACAGGTTGTACAGTGTGATTGGTGTGGCTGGTATGAGTCTTACCCGCGATTCAAAATCCTTCCTTATTGTGTACGCTCGTCCGGGCACAGTATCCTAACTGAGGCTTGGAGGAGGGTCATAGGGGGAGGAGCCAGTGCACACCACCTGATCCTAAAGCTTTTACTTTTGTGCCCTGTCTCCTGCGGAGCCGCTATTCCCCATGGTCCTGACGGAGTCCCCAGCATCCACTACGGACTACGAGAAATAGAATTATCGGTAAGTAAATTCTTATTTTTTCATATTTAAAAAAAAAATTATTTTCTATAGTTTGTATGCTGGCCATAACTGCTTCCACACCTACATATGGCGGTGTACTTGCTTTATCTTTTTCTTCCTTCTTGTTTATTGTTACTACTAGTTCAAACAGTTATTATATTTCCGTTCTTGTCTTATATGACTTTGGTTAGACATACCACCTGCAATACCTCAGGATCAAACTCATCAACCCCAGGGAATAATGCCCTATCTTCAGCAGTCATACGTACCCATTCATTGCAAAAAGCCTCCATGTGTGGACCATATTTCTCACACATAATAAACTTCGCTGACCCCCTGGGCCGCACCGCTGACCCCCTGGGCCACACCTCTTCAGCCTGAACCCTGACGACCACACCTCCACTGCTTGTGCAATTGGATCTCATCGCAGACTTTTTGCTTGCTAACGCAATCCCCAATGCACAACACAGACTGTGAAAGACACCTAGCGCTTTCACTCGCTCCTTCTCCGCTGACGTACCACGACTCACTCCAATAGTGACCACCGCGTACCCAGTGAGGACCCTAACTGATTGCTATTCACTGGACGTTATAGGAGTAACTTACCTTTTCCAGTGAATAACTACCGTTGAAGATTTTCCTGTGAGACCAGCGAAAACTTCCCTTCTTGTTAGGCACAAATCACACTTGCGTATGCTCTACATGGCGCTAATGATACCGCGGCTTATGCGAAAGCTCACAAAGGGTATCACGTTGCGCCACGTATCGCACATACAAACGCGCGGTCCAATAGCACAGTGTATAGATACTTGTTATCTATCCGCCCTGCGATCGAGTCGAATACACAAGCTGCGCTCCTCAGCCGGAGCATAACACAGAACCTTTACTTCAATTCACGATTCTAAACTTCTCAATGCACAATTCTATATCACTCCTCTGTAAAGCTCGTATATAAATTGCGTATTTCTCTATGTATTAACGTAAATCAGCCGCCTCACGCCACCAAGCCTCCGCTTACTTAGTGTCACCTACGGGATCCCGAATTCCGGGTTTCGACATCCGTTCACTCCTACTTTCACTCACTCAAATACACAATTGTTTTTCTTTACTATTAAGAAAATATCACTCCCTTCGATTTATGGTTTTAACCCAGAGGCGGTACCGTTTAAACAAAGTCTTACAATAATCTGTTTTTGAAATCTGATAGTTATGTGCTATTGTATTAAATGTATACTATCCCTCCTTTAATTGAACAACTATCGTGTGGTTTTACTTTGCACCTGCAATACAACGCAACCTTACGTAAACACGCGACCGTGCGTGCCTTTACGCCACGTGTGCGACCCTGCGCCACGTGCAAGCTCCTGTACTTTGTCCATACCACGTGTACAAATGTTCGTTCGCAACTCAATAACCCACACAATCTCTATAAATGTGAGCAATAAAACTACTATCGCTCACAAACACAACACACAGTTGTTTCCGTATAAACCTAAGCTATATATATATATATATATATATATATATAGCAAATAAATGTATCTGAATTGAAATGATATGATTCAGATTGTATAGCTATCTTGCAGAACATACACTGATATAAATATACACATAGTTATAATATTATATATATATACCATTTACTGCACTCCTATGAGACACCTCACCTCTTCACTGCCTCTAATTTGCATATCAAAGATATTTGCTTTGCACTACTAATAAAAAAAAAAATTAGTTACACAAGTTAATTAGCATTTCAATGGCTATCCTACCCTAGTAAACAGACTGCACAAGTCTTGGAAGAAAAAGAAAAAAATAACCTTTCTCTAACGTCCTAAGTGGATGCTGGGGACTCCGTAAGGACCATGGGGAATAGCGGCTCCGCAGGAGACTGGGCACATCTAAAGAAAGCTTTAGGACTAACTGGTGTGCACTGGCTCCTCCCCCTATGACCCTCCTCCAAGCCTCAGTTAGATTTCTGTGCCCGACGAGAAGGGTGCACACTAGGGGCTCTCCTGAGCTTCTTAGTGAAAGTTTTAGTTTAGGTTTGTTATTTTCAGTGAGACCTGCTGGCAACAGGCTCACTGCATCGAGGGACTAAGGGGAGAAGAAGCGAACTCACCTGCGTGCAGAGTGGATTGGGCTTCTTGGCTACTGGACATTAGCTCCAGAGGGACGATCACAGGTTCAGCCTGGATGGGTCCCGGAGCCGCGCCGCCGGCCCCCTTACAGAGCCAGAAGAGCGAAGAGGTCCGGAAAAATCGGCGGCAGAAGACGTTCCTGTCTTCAATAAGGTAGCGCACAGCACTGCAGCTGTGCGCCATTGCTCTCAGCACACTTCATACTCCGGTCACTGAGGGTGCAGGGCGCTGGGGGGGGCGCCCTGAGACGCAATAAAACACGATAAAAATACCTTACATGGCAAAAAATGCATCACATATAGCTCCTGGGCTATATGGATGCATTTAACCCCTGCCAGAATATACAGAAAAACGGGTGATAAGGCCGCCGAAAAGGGGGCGGAGCCTATCTCCTCAGCACACTGGCGCCATTTTCCCTCACAGCTCAGTTGGAGGGAAGCTCCCTGGCTCTTCCCTGCACTACAGAAAGGGTTAAATAAAAAGAGAGAGGGGCACTAATTAGGCGCAGTATTAAAACATACAGCAGCTATAAGGGGAAAAACACTTATATAAGGTTATCCCTGTATATATATATAGCACTCTGGTGTGTGCTGGCATACTCTCCCTCTGTCTCCCCAAAGGGCTAGTGGGGTCCTGTCCTCTATCAGAGCATTCCCTGTGTGTGTGCTGTGTGTCGGTACGTTTGTGTCGACATGTATGAGGAGAAAAATTATGTGGAGACGGAGCAGAGTGTCTGTAACAGTGATGTCACCACCTAGGGGGTCGACACCTGAGTGGATGTACTGTTGAAAATTACGTGACAGTGTCAGCTCTGTATAAAAAAACAGTGGTTGACATGAGACAGCCGGCTACTCAGCTTGTGCCTGTCCAGACGTCTCATAGGCCGTCAGGGGCTCTAAAGCGCCCGTTACCTCAGATGGCAGATACAGACGCCGACACGGATACTGACTCCTGTGTCGACGGTGAAGAGACAACCGTGATTTCCAGTAGGGCCACACGTTACATGATTGAGACAATGAACAATGTTTTATACATTTCTGATAATACGAGTACAGGTTGAGTATCCCATATCCAAATATTCCGAAATACGGAATATTCCGAAATACAGACTTTTTAGAGTGAGAGTGAGATAGTGAAACATTTGTTTTTTGATGACTCAATGTACACACACTTATTTTAAAACACAAGTTATTAAAAATATTGTATTAAATGACCTTCAGGCTGTGTGTATAAGGTGTATATGATACATAAATTAATTGTGTGAATATAGATACACTTTGTTTAATGCACAAATTTGTAAAAAATATTGTATTAAATGACCTTTAGGCTGTGTATATAAGGTGTATTTGAAACATAAATTTCTTCTGTGCTTAGACTTGGGTCCCATCACCATGATATCTCATTATGGTATGCAATTATTCCAAAATACGGAAAAATCCGATATCCAAAATACCTCTGGTCCCAAGCATTTTGGATAAGGGAGACTCAACCTGTACCACCAAAAAGGGGTATTATGGTGAGGGAAAAACTACCTGTAGTTTTCCTGAATCTGAAAAATAAAATGAGGTGTGTGATGATATGTATACCCTTTCCCGCCAGAGGTTAGGGTGCGTTGGGAAACACCCCCTAGGGGGGATAAGGCGCTCACACGCTTGTAAGAACAAGGGCTCTACCTTCTCATGAGATGGCCGCCCTTAAGGATCCTGCTGATAGAAAGCAGGAGGGTATCCAAAAATGTATTCACACACATACTGGTGTTATACTGCGACCAGCAATCGACTCAGCCTGGAGGTGCAGTGCTGGGTTGGCATGGTCGGATTCCCTGACTGGAAATATTGATATCCTAGATAAGGATAGTATATTATTGCCTATAGAGCATTTAAAAGATGCATTTCTATATATGCATGATGCACAGCGGAATATTTGCCGACTGGCATCAAGTATAAGTGCGTTATCCAATTCTACCAGTAAAATGGTCAGGTGATGCGGATTCCAAACGGCATTTGGAAGTATTGCCTTTAAAAGGGGACATTTGGGGTCGGTCTTTTAGACCTGGTGGCCACGGCAACAACTGGGAAATCCACGTTTGTACCCCAGGTCGCCTCTCAAAATAAGACGCCGTATTATCAGGCGCAGTCCTTTGTTGGCAAGCGGACAAAAGGTTCCTCTTTTCTGCTCGTGACAGAGGGAGAGGAAAAAGGCAGAAGAGATTACCCAGTTCCCAGGAACAGAAATCCTTTCCCGCCTTTGCAAAAGCCCTCAGTATGACGCTAGGGCCTTACAAACTCAGGCACGGTGGGGGCCCGTTCTCAATGAATTTCAGTGCGCAGTGGGCTCACTCGCAAGTAGACCCCTGGATCCTTCAGGTAATATCTCAAGGGTACATATTGAAATTCAAGACGTCTCCCCCTCGCCGTTTCCAAAAGTCGGCTTTACCGACGTCTCCCTCTGACAGGGAGGCAGTTTTGGAAGCCATTCACCCAGCAGGTGATAATCAAGGTACCCCTCCTGCACCAGGGAACGGGGTATTATTCCACACTATTGTGGTACCGAAGCCAGACGGCCCGGTGAAACCGATTCTAAATCTAAAATCTAAAATCTTTGAACACTTATATACAGAGGTTCAAATTCAAGATTGAGTCACTCAGAGCAGTGATTGCGAACCTGGAAGAAGGGGACTACATGATGTCTTGGGACATCAAGGATGCTTACCTTCATGTCAAAGTTTACCCTTCTCACCAAGGGTACCTCAGGTTATGGTACAGAACTGTCACTATCAGTTCAGACGCTGCCGTAGGGATGGTCCACGGCACCCCGGGTCTTTACCAAGGTAATGGCCGAAATGATATCCCTTCGAAGGAAGTGAATTTTAGTTATCCCTTCCTTGGACAATTCCCTGATAAGGGTAAGATCCAGGGAACAGTTGGAGGTCGGTGTAGCACTATCTCAGGTAGTGTTGCGGCAGCACGATTGGATTCTCAATATTCCAAAATCGCACCTGGTTCCGACGACGTGTCTTCTGTTCCTAGGGATGATCCTGGACACAGTCCAGAAAAAGGTGTTTCTCCCGGAGGAGAAAGCCAGGGAGTTATCCGAGCTAGTCAGGAACCTCCTAAAACCGAGCCAAGTCTCAGTGCATCAATGCACAAGGGTTCTGGGTAAAATGGTGGCTTCCTACGAAGCAATCCCATTCGGCAGATTCCACGCAAGAACTTTCCAGTGGGACCTGCTGGACAAATGGTCCGGATCGCATCTTCAGATGCATCAGCGGATAACCCTGTCACCAAGGACAAGGGTGTCCCTCCTGTGGTGGTTGCAGAGTGCTCATCTTCTAGAGGGCCGCAGATTAGGCATTCAGGACTGGGTCCTGGTGACCACGGATGCCAGCCTGCGAGGCTGGGGAGCAGTCACACAGGGAAGGAATATCCAGGGCTTATGGTCAAGCCTGGAGACATCACTTCACATAAATATCCTGAAGCTAAGGGCCATTTACAATGCTCTAAGCTTAGCAAGACCTCTGCTTCAAGTTCAGCCGGTGTTGATCCAGTCGGACAACATCACGGCAGTCACCCACGTAAACAGACAGGGTGGCACAAGAAGCAGGAGGGCAATGGTAGAAGCTGCAAGGATTCTTCGCTGGGCGGAAAATCATGTGATAGCACTGTCAGCAGTATTCATTCCGGGAGTGGACAACTGGGAAGCAGACTTCCTCAGCACGATCTCCACCCGGGAGAGTGGGGACTTCACCCAGAAGTCTTCCACATGATTAAAAACTCGACAGGTATTGCGCCAGGTCCAGGGACCCTCAGGCAATAAGCTGTAGACGCTCTGGTAACACCGTGGGTGTACCAGTCAGGGTATGTGTTCCCTCCTCTGCCTCTCATACCCAAGGTACTGAGATTGATAAGATGGAGAGGAGTAAGCACTATATTCGTGGTTCCGGATTGGCCAAGAAGGACTTGGTAACCGGAACTACAAGAGATGCTCACGGAGGATCCGTGGCCTCTACCTCTAAGAAGGGACCTGCTCCAGCAAGGACCCTGTCTGTTCCAAGACTTACCGCGGCTGCGTTTGACGGCATGGCGGTTGAACGCCGGATCCTGAAGGAAAAAAGGCATTCCGGATGAAGTCATCCCTATCCTGATCAAAGCCAGGAAGGATGTAACCGCAAAAACATTATCACCGCAACTGGCGAAAATATGTTGCGTGGTGCGAGGCCAGTAAGGCCCGACGGAGGAAATTCAACTGGGTCGATTCCTACATTTCCTGCAAACAGGAGTGTCTATGGGCCTGAAATTGGGGTCCATTAAGGTTCAAATTTCGGCCCTGTCAATTTTCTTCCAAAAAGAACTAGCTTCAGTCCCTGAAGTTCAGACGTTTGTAAAAGGGGTACTGCATATACAGCCTCCTTTTGTGCCTCCAGTGGCACTTTGGGATCTCAATGTAGTTTTGGGTTCCAAAAGTCACATTGGTTTGAACCACTTAAATCTGTGGAGTTAAAATATCTCACATGGAAAGTGGTCATGCTGTTGGCCCTGGCCTGGGCCAGGCGCATGTCAGAATTGGCGGCTTTATCCTGAAAAAGCCCTTATCTGATTTTCCATTCGGACAGGGCGGAATTGAGGACTCGTCCTCAGTTTCTCCCCAAGGTGGTTTCAGCGTCTCACCTGAACCAACCTATTGGTGGTGCCTGCGGCTACTAGGGACTTGGAGGCCTCCAAGTTGCTAGACGTTGTCAGTGCCCTGAAAATATATGTTTCCAGGACGGCTGGAGTCAGGAAATCTGACTCGCTGTTTATCCTGTGTGCACCCAACAAGCTGGGTGCTCCTGCTTCTAAGCAGACTATTGCTCGTTGGATTTGTAGTACAATTCAGCTTGCACATTCTGTGGCAGGCCTGCCACAGCCAAAAATCTGTAAATGCCCACTCCACAAGGAAGGTGGGCTCATCTTGGGCGGCTGCCCGAGGGGTCTCGGCTTTACAACTTTGCCGAGCAGCTACTTGGTCAGGAGCAAATACGTTTGTAAAATTCTACAAAATTGATATCCTGGCTGAGGAGGACCTGGAGTTCTCTCATTTGGTGCTGCAGAGTCATCCGCACTCTCCCGCCCGTTTGGGAGCTTTGGTATAATCCCCATGGTCCTTACGGAGTCCCCAGCATCCACTTAGGACGTTAGAGTAAATAAGAATTTACTTACCGATATTTCTATTTCTCATAGTCCGTAGTGGATGCTGGGCGCCCATCCCAAGTGCGGATTGTCTGCAATACTTGTACATAGTTATTGTTACAAAAATCGGGTTATTATTGTTGTGAGCCATCTTTCAGAGGCTCCTCTGTTATCATACTGTTAACTGGGTTCAGATCACAGGTTATACGGTGTGATTGGTGTGGCTGGTATGAGTCTTACCCGGGATTCAAAATCCTTCCTTATTGTGTACGCTCGTCCGGGCACAGTATCCTAACTGAGGCTTGGAGGAGGGTCATAGGGGGAGGAGCCAGTGCACACCAGTTAGTCCTAAAGCTTTCTTTAGATGTGCCCAGTCTCCTGCGGAGCCGCTATTCCCCATGGTCCTTATGGAGTCCCCAGCATCCACTACGGACTATGAGAAATAGAATTATCGGTAAGTAAATTCTTATTTTTTTTTTTTCTGTGTGCAAACCCCCACTTGATGTAAGGTAATTACATACAGGCAAGAAAAAAAAGCATTCACTTATCTCACCATTTACTCTCACTAGGTCCAATTGAAACTATTTGTAACTATTTGTAATTTACTATGGCATGGGTTAAATAAATTCATTGGTAACTTAGAAATGGTGCTGGATTTGTAGATATGTGGAAACTTTGTGACAAAGGAAACTGATTGTTCAAACCAGACTGAAAGCCAGCTCTTAGAAAGTGACCTTCCTAAAATGGCCACTGCCCCTCCCCCTTCCACATCTATGAGGCTTGCACAAGATGTTGGACAGGCTATGTGGCTAGCCCAAAATTGAGGACAGACCATGCGGCTCTTTTGTCACAAAAAAATCACACTCTATACAGGCACCAAAAGTTACTTTAGGCCTGTATTTAAAAATATACACATTTTCTCTGCATGCTAACACGGCTATATTATGGCTATGCAGCAACTTTTAAATGTACTTTAAATCTACTTAACAGATAAACAATCCAATCTGAATCAAACACAATATGACTTATTTGAACTTTGTTTTGCAACAATAAAAATACGCTGTAGCATTTTAAATATATTGTGAGAAACACATTGTCCCTTGAATTTAATTTCAGCGGCTTACCGATAACACAACAAACCACACAAATGTGATTCGGCAGCATCACAATGCGTCCACCGTTAGCCGGTCGACCACAACATCGCTTCTACAGTGAAATCATTAAGAACGTGATATCGCGGACGCGCCCCCATCTGTAAAAGTCAAATTACTTTCTAACATATTTAAAATGCCAGCTCTAATATATACTGTGGACGCCTGCGCATCTTATTACCATGTGCTATGAATGTGCGCTATGCATCGCAAAAACACTGCATCCCATAAGAGAAAACAATACACCCACACATTATCTGAGTTCCAAAGCTCATTGATGTATATATTTATTATTAAAAGGATATGTATTCAATATATCACAATGTACAGTGTATGTGTATATATATATATATATATATCTTTTTTTTTTAGTTACATGGTTATAGTTTATACAGTAAGCAGATATTACAAACTAATTCAAATACAGACACGGCCAGCAATACAATTACCATATTTTGCTCAAATACATTCTCCACTCCATCTCTCTCTCTCAGTAAACTCATGCAGCCACTGGACAGGCAGCATTTCCACCATCATCTGGGACAAAAAGAGGGCAGCCGGCTCTGTGTGTGATCACCTATACACTGAGTCTCTTGGGGGCGTGCACAGATCTCTTGTTATTAGTCTAGGGGAGGGAACTTTCTCATTCATGATCAGTCACTGGTCAGTGTGAGGGCTTTTGTTCAAGGTTGCTGGTCTCGGGTTTCCTGTCTATCACATGCTCCTTTGAGAATCATTTTGTTCCAGCAACTAATTGTTGCTGTGAGCTACAACTTAATCACAGGCATCAAATGAATCCACACATTAATCTGGTTACTTTGATACCAAGCACAACATGTCCATCTTGCTCCGCTCCAATAATATACATACATGACGTTACTCCATTATATAATTTTAAACCTTATGATGTCTGATGCTTGGTATGTTCAATTTATGTGCTGTATGAAATGTGTTGAATCTATCATTTTGGCATGTCTGTGTAAATGCGTATGTTACCATATATTGCGGTGCGCGCTGTGCGTATTTGCAAGCATAGCGACTCGGAATGTGTGGAGTCTGTATGGTCTCTCTCTATGTAATATTTTTGACTTCGACAGAGTATGTAAGGAGATCAACCTTTTTGCTGTTTCCTCTGGGTCGCAGCATCTTAAGAGTTGTGAGGGCCACAAATTTATCCATAGAGTATGTTCAAAAGAGGGTAAAACGAAGTATAGGTGGTCAGCTTATCAATATGTAAATGGTACTGCTGTGACAGCGTCCAGTTAATGGCTTTACATCACATTACATAAATTACCCACTAGGAAGGAACACTGATACCATCTAGTGGTGTGAGACAATGTAAAATAAAATCAAAGAATAGGGAAAAAAACGGAAATAGCCATGAGAAATACTGCAAAACCTCCATGTGGATGTGACCTGTCCAGCAGTGTCACTGTCTGAAAGGCCTTAGGCGTGTGGTCTTACTGGCAAGGTGGGGGCAGATGGAGGAGTAGTGGCAAGCCACCCCCGTAACAGTAAGGGGAGATGCAGCAGCAGAGACTGATCATGGTGAGGTGTCCAGGAGGAAAACAGCCTTTGTGATGTATGTGTATGTTTCCTGTCAGCGGGGAGGGGAGAGTGCAGGAGCATGTAGGTAATAAGATGGCCTCAGTCATTGTAGATGGGAGACACCTGTTCCCTACTCCCTGTGGTAGTTGCAGAGGCTGCCTCCTCTGCCAGGATTCGGACCAGGTGTGAATCGCCGTTGACGGGCTGCCGGGTAAGGGAGTCGTGCAGTACAGTGCTGTGGCACATTCCCGGCCGACGCCTCCTGAATCCACAGTTGCAAGCAAGTCCGCGGCTTCAGTATAAAATTCTCTAAAAAGATAGTTTGAAGCAAAACAGCATCTCATATTAACTTGCATTATTTAGTATTTTCTTTTATCTTTCTCCTTGGATTAAATATTTTTCTAATTATACTGTAATGTTTTTAACATTTTATTAACATTAGCTTTATACCTGAAATGCGAGTTTATTCGTCACGCATGAGCAGCTCTATTCCCACTCAAAAGGGCAAACTTCCAAACCTGGGAATTATCCTTCCCAGAAATATTCATAATCTGTACAAACATAATATTGGAGAAATCTAAACTAAGCTTACTACTGAATTGGGGCAGTTGGACCATTTCCAGCTGTCTTATTTGAGTAGGGCAACTCTTCTACGTAACAAAGCTCCTGTATCTCCTCCAGGTGCTTCCAATTCTCTTATCTCTGATGGTTAACCTATCCATTGCTCACCTGTTTCGCAATTTTATTTGGAACAATAAGCAAGCGAGGATCACAATGATTTAATGTCAGCGTAAACTTAATGGTGGCATCAGTTTCCCACATGTGTTGACATATATAATTATGCAACATTTTTTCGTTACTTGAAGGATTGGTTGATGGCTCACCAGATTTATGCCAACACTTCACTGGAACAAAACTTTTTTTTTGTCTCTTGTTTCTTTGGTGGCATTTTTGCACATGGCAGATTGTGATATACCTCCTTAAGTACTTGATGATCATTTTCTCATGCCCACAAGGAAATACTGGGTTGTTATTAATTCATACATTTAAACTAAATCCATATTATCTTGTTCATATACCCTTTTTGCAGAAAACAAACTTTCAGAATGGTGAGGCTTCACATGTTTTTTTTTTTTTTTCAAACTGGCCGGCTCTGTACAATGGATCAACTTGTTGATTCCCGATCTCATAAACTTATATCCTATTCTGTATCCATTGCTAAATTCCTGTCATTGGCATGTTTGGTTTTTCTTTCCTCCAGTCACAATATTATGTGAGCATAATTTCTAGACTAATCCCAGCGGCGGATTGGGAAAATCCTCTGGTCAATTCATTACTGATTTCCCCCTTATGTAGGGGAGCTATTTCCTCATGTTTTAGATTTCTTAGAACCTCTGTGGAACACTTTTTTTTTTAAACGTATGGGCATGGCCCAGTGGTTGGAACATTATCACCCTTTGTCTGTTGATGATCTCCTCTGTATGTTAATACTTTTCCTGATTCCAATTTTGCAGAAGTGTACTGTATCTTAATATTTTTACACCATTCTTGCATTTCTCCTTATTGGGGTTTCCTAAGGGGTATAATTCTGTTTGCCCTAAATATAGTCAAACTTCAGCTGATATTTATCATTGCCTATGGGCCTGCCCATTAGGGGTTTGGTGTTTTGCCACTGATCATTTTAGATATTTATGCTCCGCTGACCCTGATGAGGACTAATTTTGCTCTTTTACCCCCGGGTATTAGGGTTCCTAGAGATGTTAGGAAATTGCTATTAGCAATTTCATTGGCTGCCCGTAAAACTATTCTTTACTTATGGATTCAGAATTCCCCACCAAACTTGAAATGTAGAGACTGTTTTTTCTTTTTCATCTGCTGCCCATACTAAAAGGTTTGTTGCCACTTGGTAGAGTTCTTCAGATTTCTAATATAGAGGCTATATTTCGGGGATTTCATAATTTGTGATATGGATCTTGCACTTTTCTTCAAGACCCCCAAATTTCCTTTTAAAATCTACTTAAACTTATTGTTTGGCTTGGTTCCCGGTTTTCTTCAATCTATATATTTGTCAGTACTATGATTTTGTCATTATCTTTTCCTTAAATGTTCTATTTTGTCATGGACTCTGCTTGTATATGTTCTGTCCAAACTTAGATGTTCGCACTGTCTTATTTTGAAACTTCAATAAAGAAAAATTATAAAAAAAAACTCTTCCCCCCTCTCTCTCTCCCCCCCCTCTCACTCCCCCCCTCTCTCTCTTCCCCCTCTCTCTCTCCCCCCCCTCTCTCTCTTCCCCCCTCTCTCTCTCCCCCCCCCTCTCACTCCCCCCTCTCTCTCCCTCCCCCCTCTCTCCCTCCCCCTCTCTCTCCCCTCTCTCTCTCTCTCTCTCTCTCTCTCTCTCTCTCTCTCTCTCTCTATATATATATATATATATATATATATATATATATATATATATATATATATGTGCGTACACACACACCCTTAATTAAGGAAATCAAAAGCCGTACTGGAAAGGAATATGTGTTATCAAGCTGTACAGTCCAAAAATCTAAGTAGCTCAACATGATCAGAATGTACACAGAGCAATTGTTCAAATTAAATGCCCCCCCCCCCCCCCCCAATCAAGGTATATGTTTTTGACCGTTGTCTGGCTGCTTAAGGGTTAAAGATCATGGTGTGACATCATGGGTGATTAGCTTTGCCATCTTTCTCCAAGATGCCATACCAGTGCTCTTCAGAATCATGATCATGCTTAAAGTTTGAGGCGGGAGCAGTCCCTTAGGTTGGTAAACCCAAGATGATGTAATAATTTTTATTTTCTCTTACGTCCTAGAGGATGCTGGGGACTCCGTAAGGACCATGGGGATAGACTGCTCCGCATGAGACATGGGCACTTTAAGAAAGACTTTAGGTATGGGTGTGCACTGGCACCTCCCTCTATGCCCCTCCTCCAGACCTCAGTTTACTACTGTGCCCAGAGGAGACTGGGTGCATTACAGGGAGCTCTCCTGAGTTTCCTGTCAGAAAGTATTTTGTTAGGTTTTTTATTTTCAGGGAGCCTGCTGGCAACAGACTCCCTGCATCGATGGACTGAGGGCAGAGAAGCAGACCTACTTCTGTGAGTTTCAAGGCTCTGCTTCTTCTTTGGCTACTGGACACCATTAGCTCCAGAGGGATCGGTACGCAGGTCTCACCCTCGCCGTCCGTCCCAGAGCCGCACCGCCGTCCTCCTCACGGAGCCGGAAGATAGAAGCCGGGTGAGTATGAGAAGAAAAGAAGACTTCAAAGGCGGCAGAAGACTTCATGATCTTCACTGAGGTAACGCACAGCGGTGAAGCTGTGCGCCATTGCTCCCATACACCTCACACACGGCAGTCACTGTAAGGGTGCAGGGCGCAGGGGCAGCATATAAACCTCTTTCTGGCA
Organism: Pseudophryne corroboree; assembly: GCF_028390025.1. Lineage (NCBI taxonomy): Eukaryota > Metazoa > Chordata > Amphibia > Anura > Myobatrachidae > Pseudophryne > Pseudophryne corroboree. The sequence goes on along the minus strand of NC_086448.1, from coordinate 444,664,822 downwards.
AAAATAGACATATATACAGTTGGGCACTGTATATATAATGAGCCCCCGCCAGTTTCAGCCAGCGAGGGGGCGGGGCTTCTCCCTCAGCACTCACCAGCGCCATTTTCTCCACAGTACAGCGCTGAGAGGAAGCTCCCCGGACTCTCCCCTGCTTAACCACGGTGAAAGAGGGTTTTTAAGAAGGGGGGGGCACATCATTTGGCGCATTTATACATGTACAAACAGCGCTACTGGGTAAACATATATTTATATAGTGTTTTTCCTGGGTCATATAGCGCTGGGTTTGTGCTGGCATACTCTCTGTCTCTCCAAAGGGCCTTGTGGGGGAACTGTCTTCAGATAAGAGGATTCCCTGAGTGTGTGGTGTGTCTGTACGCGTGTGTCGACATGTCTGAGGTAGAAGGCTTTTAGGGGGAGGAGGAGGAGAGAATGAGTGTGGTGTCTCCGTCGACAACGCCGACACCTGACTGGATGGATATGTGGAAGGTATTAAGTGCTAATGTAAATTTATTGCACAAAAGATTAGACAAAGCTGAAGCTAGGGAACAGCCAGGGAGTCAACCCATGTCTGTCCCTATGTTGCAGGGACCGTCGGGGTCTCAAAAGCACCCACTATCCCAAATTGTAGACACAGATACCGACACGGATTCTGATTCCAGTGTCGACTACGATGATGCAAAATTACAGCCATAAGTGACTAAAGGTATTCGATATATGATCATTGCAATAAAAGATGTTTTGCATATCACAGAGGAACCCCCTGTCCCTGACACGAGGGTACACATGTATAAGGGGAAGAAACCTGAGGTAACCTTTCCCCCCTCACATGAGTTAAACGAATTACTGTATGTGAAAAAGCTTGGCAATCTCCAGACAAAAAATTGCAGATTCCCAAAAGGATTCTTATGGCGTATCCTTTCTCGCCAACGGACATGATACGGTGGGAATCCTCCCCTAAGGTGGATAAGGCATTAACACGCTTATCCAAAAAGGTAGCGCTGCCATCCCAAGATACGGCTACCCTCAGGGACCCTGCTGACCGCAAGCAAAAGGTTATCTTGAAGTCCATTTACACACATTCTGGTACCTTACTCAGACCGGCGATTGCGTCGGCTTGGGTTTGTAGCGCCGTAGCAGCATGGACAGATACCTTATCAGCGGATATTGAGACCCTAGATAAGGATACCATTTTATTGACCCTGGGGCATATAAAAGATGCGGTCTTATATATGAGAGATGCTCAAAGAGACATTAGTTCTAGAATCAACGCGATGTCCATTTCTGCTAGACGAGTCCTATGGACCCGGCAATGGACAGGTGATGCCGACTCAATGAGGCATATGGAGGTTTTACCTTACAAGGGTGAGGAATTGTTTGGGGAAGGTCTCTCGGACCTGGTCTCCACAGCTACAGCTGGTAAATCAAATTTTCTACCTTATATTCCCTCACAGCCTATGAAAGCGCCACAGTATCAAATGCAGTCCTTCCGATCACAAAGAAACAAGAAAGTACGAGGTGCGTCCTTTCTTGCCAGAGGTAAGGGCAGAGGAAAAAAGCTGCACAATACAGCTAGTTCCCAGGAACAGAAGTCCTCCCCGGCCTCTACAAAATCCACCGCATGACGCAGGGGCTCCACTACAGGAGTCCGCCCCAGTGGGGGCACGTCTTCGAGTTTTCAGCCACATCTGGGTTTACTCACAGGTGGATCCCTGGGCAATAGAAATTGTTTCCCAGGGTTACAAGCTGGAATTCGAAGAGGTGCCTCCTCGCCGGTTTTTCAAATCGGCCCTACCAGCTTCTCCCCCCGGAAAGGGAGATAGTGTTAAATGCAATTCACAAGTTGTATCTTCAACAGGTGGTGGTCAAGGTTCCCCTGCTTCAACAAGGGAGGGGATATTACTCAACCCTGTTTGTAGTCCCGAAACCGGACGGTTCGGTCAGACCCATTTTAAATTTAAATTTCCTGAACCTATACTTGAAAAGGTTCAAGTTCAAGATGGAATCGCTCAGAGCGGTCATCGCCAGCCTGGAAGGGGGAGATTTTATGGTATCTCTGGACATAAAGGATGCATACCTTCATGTTCCCATTTATCCACCTCATCGGGCGTACCTGAGATTTGCGGTACAGGATTGTCATTACCAATTTCAGACGTTGCCGTTTGGGCTTTCCACGGCCCCGAGGATTTTCACCAAGGTAATGGTGTCACAATTATCCCGTACTTGGACAATCTCCTCATAAAAGCGAGAACAAGAGAGCAATTGCTGAACAGCGTCTCACATGGCTGGATTCTCAATATCCCGAAGTCGCAGTTGGTTCCTACGACTCGTCTGACTTTCTTGGGCTTGATTCTGGATACAGACCAGAAAAAGGTTTATCTTCCGATAGAAAAAGCTCAGGAACTCATGACTCTAGTCAGGAACGTATTGAAGCCAAAACAGGTGTCAGTGCACCACTGCACTCGAGTCCTGGGAAAGATGGTGGCATCATACGAAGCCATTCCCTTCGGCAGGTTCCATGCGAGGACTTTCCAATGGGACCTATTGGACAAGTGGTCCGGGTCACATCTACAAATTCATCGGTTGATCACCCTGTCCCCCAGAGCCAGGGTATCTCTCCTGTGGTGGCTGCAGAGTGCTCACCTTCTAGAGGGCCGCAGGTTCGGCATTCAGGACTGGATCCTGGTGACCATGGACGCGAGCCTCCAAGGTTGGGGAGCAGTCAAGCAGGGAAGAAACTTCCAAGGTCTTTGGTCAAGTCAAGAGTCTTGTCTTCACTTCAACATCCTGGAACTGAGGGCCATATACAACGCCCTGCGTCAAGCGGAGACCCTGCTTCGCGACCAATCGGTGCTGATTCAGTCAGACAACATCACCGCAGTGGCTCATGTAAACCGCCAGGGCAGCACAAGGAGCAGAGTGGCAATGGCGGAAGCCGCCAGGATTCATCGCTGGGCGGAAAATCTTGTAAGCGCACTGTCAGCAGTGTTCATTCCGGGAGTGGACAACTGGGAAGCAGACTTTCTCAGCAGACACGACCTGCATCCAGGAGAGTGGGGACTTCATCAGGAAGTCTTCGCACAGATTGCAAGTCAGTGGGGACTGCCCCAGATAGACATGATGGCATCCCGCCTCAACAAAAAGCTGCAGAGGTATTGCGCCAGATCAAAAGACCCTCAGGCGGTAGCTGTAGATGCCCTAGTGACACCGTGGGTGTTCCAGTCGGTCTATATGTTTCTTCCTCTTCCTCTCATCCCAAAGGTGTTGAGAATAATAAGGAAAAGAGGAGTACAGACAATTCTCATTGTTCCAGATTGGCCACGATGGACCTGGTATCCGGTTCTACTGGAAATGCTCACAGAAGATCCATGGCCTCTTCCTCTACGACAGGACCTGTTGCAACAGGGGCCCTGTCTGTTCCAAGACTTACCGCAACTGCGTTTGACGGCATGGCGGTTGAACGCCGGATCCTAGCAGAAAAGGGCATTCTGGATGAGGTCATTCCTACTCTGATAAAGGCTAGGAAGGACGTGACAACTAAACATGATCACCGTATATGGCGAAAATATGTTGCTTGGTGTGAGGCCAGGAATGCTCCTCCGGAAGAATTCCATCTGGGCCGTTTCCTTCACTTCCTACAAACTGGAGTGAATTTGGGCCTAAAATTAGGCTCCATTAAGGTTCAGATTTTGGCCTTATCCATTTTCTTTCAAAAGGAATTGGCTTCTCTCCCAGAAGTACAGACTTTTGTGAAGGGAATGCTGCATATTCAGCCTCCTTTTGTACCTCCGGTGGCACCTTGGGACTTTAACGTGGTGTTCAGTTTCCTTAAGTCACACTGGTTTGAACCACTTAAAATGGTGGAGTTGAAATATCTCACTTGGAAAGTGGTCACGTTGTTAGCCTTGGTTTCTGCTAGGCGAGTATCTGAATTGGCGGCTTTGTCTCATAAAAGCCCCTATCTAGTTTTCCATATGGATAGAGCGGAATTGCGGACAAGCCCTCAATTCTTGCCTAAGGTGGTGTCACCTTTTCATATAAACCAACCTATTGTGGTGCCTGTGGCTACGCGAGACTTGGAGGAATCCGAGTCCCTTTATGTAGTCAGGGCTTTGAAAATTTACGTGGCCAGAACGACTAGAGTCAGGAAAACAGAAGCACTGTTTGTCCTATATGCGGCCAACAAGGTTGGCGCCCCTGCTTCAAAGCAGACTATTGCTCGCTGGATCTGTAACACGATTCAGCAGGCTCATTCCACGGCTGGATTGCCGTTACCAAAATCGGTCAAGGCCCATTCCACGAGGAAGGTGGGCTCTTCTTGGGCGGCTGCCCGAGGGGTCTCGGCACTACAGCTGTGCCGAGCTGCTACTTGGTCGGGTTCATACACCTTTGCAAAGTTCTACAAGTTTAATACCCCGGCTGAGGAGGACCTCCTGTTTGCTCATTCGGTGCTGCAGAGTCATCCGCACTCTCCCGCCCGTTTGGGAGCTTTGGTATAATCCCCGTGGTCCTTACGGAGTCCCCAGCATCCTCTAGGACGTAAGAGAAAATAAGATTATAAACCTACCTATAAATCTTTTTCTCGTAGTCCGTAGAGGATGCTGGGCGCCCATCCCAAGTGCGGACTACTTCTGCAAGACTTGTATATAGTTTTGCTTACATAAGGGTTATGTTATAGTTTTCATCGGTCTTGGACTGATGCTATGTTGTTTTCATACTGGTTAGTATATCACAAGTTATACGGTGTGATTGGTGTGGCTGGTATGAATCTTGCCCTTGGATTAACAAAATCCTTTCCTCGTACTGTCCGTCTCCTCTGGGCACAGTTTCTCTAACTAAGGTCTGGAGGAGGGGCATAGAGGGAGGAGCCAGTGCACACCCATACCTAAAGTCTTTCTTAAAGTGCCCATGTCTCCTGCGGAGCCCGTCTATCCCCATGGTCCTTACGGAGTCCCCAGCATCCTCTACGGACTACGAGAAAAAGATTTACCGGCAGGTTTAAAATCTTATTTTCTTATATTTATTGTTTGACCTTCTGTTGAAGATCCCCAAATGAACAGTAAAGTCATGCTCTGAAAATTAGACTTCTTTCCTAAATTTCTGCTTTAATTGTCCTTTTTCTTTCTCATTTTTCAGATTTTTGGAAATACATCAATAAGAAGGACAAGTAAGTTCTTTTATATAGTAAACTGTTTTTAGTTGTGTTCTTCTGACACCTTTAAAATAAATTCATAGTATAAAGTCCAGTAAATTAAAATCCTTAACTTTGCTGACAGCCAGTTAGAGGTCAAGTAATTTAGTGTCCAAAAAGCATAGCCACTAGCACTGATTCATTTTATTCTCTTAGCTTCCATCTTAAATATTAGCTATAGCACTTCAAAGGGTTGAAGTGCTGAATGTTATTGACAACCTGTTGATATGTACGGTGATAACGTCATGTCACAGAAACAGGTTTAGAGCACTGCTTGTGGTGGACGTGCTTGGCTGGCCGGATCGCTTCTTAGCCCCCCACATTCTTAGCCCCCCACATTCTCTAACCCACCCGTACTAAGATCTGATCAAAATAATGTTATCCCAAACCTACTTCTGCCACTAGTTGCCTGCTATTGTGTTTTTTTTGTTTTTTTTTCCATTGCTCGCTTCAACCCCATGTGTTTTTCCTGTAATGTTTACCTCCACTGATTGCACACCTTTCCATTGTGCCCTACATGCAGGGTACATCATACTACTACATAAGCATCAGTTTTCCCATATATGAACTTGGCCCTTGTATGGCTCACCTCCCACAGTGTAACCTTCAAAGTGCGCCCAACATGGCTGCCCCATATGGCTGCCCCATATGGTACACTTGTGGATGGGATGAAAAATACATAGGCCTGATGGTTTTGATGGAACCCTACTCTGAACTGTAGGACTCTGAAATCACCCCCATTTTGTGTCATCTCTTCTAGGGGTGGACTATTCCACCCTGGGTAATCCTACGCTGAGCGCCCAAGATCGCTGCCGCACCTGGTACCTTGTGAGGGTGGAATACACAACCCTTGGAAGTTATTACCCAAAATGCCTACACCAATCCTGCATTATGCTTTCTGTGTGCTTAAGGTTTTCTTTTATGTGTGGCTTATCTATTGTTGTATTACTCAAATCCTCTGTATCATGTGCATTGTTTTTGATAACTGTAAAGCGCCTTGAGTCCTGTTGGAGAAAGAGCGCTATATAAATAAAATTATTATTATTATTATTATTATTATTATTTTGAATGTCTGTCCTGACGTTATCAAAGGCAGTGCACCAAACCCAAACCTGATTCTGTGACATGATGTTAAAGCTGTACACCTCTATAAGTTGGCGATGAATTTCAGCTGCTGATGTGCCCTTTAGATGTAGAAATATGATCACACTATGCAAATAAATGTATGATCATGTTTCCGCCAGACCCGCCATCTTACAACTGTTGTTGGTAAAGTATGATTGATATGAGGTGCAGTCTAATGGGTGTAATGTGAAGCAGTGGTCTACCTGCTCTGACCTGATGGGATATTAGAATGAAATAGAGTACATTATACACGTGAGAGGTCTTGTTACCTTACTTATTGAACCACGCTTGTACGAGACTGTGGAACCTCACTAGTAACTCTTAGCTCCCATAATTTTCAACCACTGATCGAATTCAAATCCAGCTGCTGGGTCACCGAAGATCCGTTGGGTTCTGCCTCAGGCCCCCAGTAGCTTTTGGGACTTTGATAATGAGATTTATTTCTAAAAATTATTTTTAGTTCTGTGTAGTATGATGTAAAACATCCCTGCTTGCACCTCTTACTCCCTGTTCTCTCTCTCACCCTCAGGACACACTTTATGCAGGCATCCCCTGTTTAACCTTGGGAGTGCAGCTGCCACAATCGACCCCCCAGTGTCTCTCTCTAGCTTTATGGAGTGTCGCTCCAGCCCCCTTTTGCCTCTTTAGCTCCCCACTGTATCTGCAGCACCCTTCTTTGTCCCCTGCCTGTCTCTCTGACTTCAGCCCACACTCACCATATTCTGTGTTTTCTAGCCGCTCTTCTTTGCACAGCGACTACTATGCCTCAAGAAAAACTTTATTGCACCAGCCGAAGGTTGAAGTCTAGCAGTGCTCCCTATACATGCCTATGCCCTGCTGATCACTGGGTGTACAAGTTGTGTGCCACCTGCTGCAGGGCTTGTGAATCTGCCCAGCGAGGTGGTGCTATAGTCAATCAACTCCCAACAGTCATTTCTTCTTAGGGTTCCATAGGGCTCCACAGTGATAACAGTGGGTTATATGTGGTAGGACCAGCTCCTGGGCACCGTACAGTTTAGTTTTTAGATATCCCAGGATGCTCCAGTCCCTCTCCCTAAAACCCCACCCCCTGCAGAGCAGGTCAGTTTTTTTGTATGGTGCAGCAGTAAGGTGGATGCACCTTTTTACAGGGGCTGCTATTGTAGTCCCAAAAGTCTTTTTTTTATTTAACTTTTTTCTGTTTTTACACTGAGCCTATTACTGCTGGAAGTCTTATAGACTTCAGCACACAGGTTCCCATATTCCGGCGCTAAAACTCCCGCTTGGCTATGGCCTCAGACGGGTACTTGTGGCGGGGCCCACAACAGGCGTATAGCACCGCTGCTGCTGGCAAAACCCGGACTGCATGGCCGGCCATTGGGGAGCAGGTAAGAGGGTCTGGGATCCGCTCTCAAACCGCGGTCCCCCGCGCGTCGTGGGAGATGGGCGCTGACCAGGCATTCCAGTAGACCACTAGGTCTAACTTGGAAAAACTTTATCAGGGCCCCCAGTACCGGTTATTGAATGCCAGCATAAGGGAGGGAGCGCCATCCTGTAGCCCCCTCCTCCAGCTTTGGACGCCAGTCCACTGCAGACTTCCCGCTGTTTAGCTGCAGCTCTATAACCTCCTCTCCTCAGAGACGCCGGCAGCCATACAGTGCAAGCAAGGCAGGTCTCCGGGAACGATGGGTCCGGTCTCCCTGTAAAAACGTCACCATTAAGCAGAGTTTTTACATCACTGATATCTTACTTGCTGCCAACCAAAGCTGAGTAGTTGGTATAGTGCTCATTTCAGTCATACATTGTATTTCTCTGCATTGTGTGTGACTTGTACTCGTTTCTGCTGTCTGAAAATCTCTCTTCAGCTTTACATATTTTATATCTGTCTCTGTCTTTTCTCCCAGTCATACCAAGTATTTCTCTAATGTCCTAGGGAATGCTCAGATGGCCTTAGTACTGTGGGGTATATATGGTATAAATGTTCAGCAGTAATTTTTAAGAAAGAGTTTAAAACCCCCTTTCTGCTGCGGGTTACACTGGGTTCCACAAGGAATAACATCGGGGTGTAGAGTAGGATCTTGATCCGAGGTACCAACAGGCTCAACACTTTAGACTGTTCCCAAGATGCACAGCGCCGCCTCCTCTATAACCCCTCCTCCATGAGCTCAGTTTGTAGTTGGTGCCTGCAGTAGCAGGTCACTTAACAGGAGGCTGCTTCAGGCAGCCTATTCTTAGCTTTAACTTTAAAGAAAAGAAGAGGATTTTACAAGGGCTGATGCAGGCTGTGTCTGATAGACGTCTCTGCTGCAGCTTCATCACCCCCAGCGGCGCTGTATACTCCCGTGCTGCGGTTGCCGGGTCACTACAGCAGAGGCGCCGGCTTCTTCCTCTCTCTGCCCGTGAGTCATACATACGCGGCAGTAGGAGGCAGGCCGCACGCGCGCTGGCGTGGACACAGATTACTGGTCTGATGTCCCACTAGCCACCAGAGTAATTCTGTATGGGCACAGGTCAGGGGGTACCATTACCCCCCCCCCCCCTGCATTCTTTACTGCCCGCAAGCCCGGTGAGGATGCCAGCAGGGGGAGCAGCCCCTCCCCCCGGCCCAAGGGCGCCATTTCTACAATCTTCCCGCCCTGGAGCTACTTCCTTCTCCCTCAATCCCGGTCAGCAGCAATTACAGATATAGTCTTGCAGTTCCTGGGATTGCTGGATCAAATCCTCCTCTGTGGAACCGCCTGACTGCCAGTGCTGTTCTTCCTACAGGGCACTTGAGTATTCTACCTGTCACTGCGACTGTGTTAGTTAAGAAAGAGTGCATACTGTCAGGGTTGTGTGGTACAAACACCCTGTGATATACATCCAGTGTTTACTGTGTTTGTTATATCTATTATTATCATCACATATAGCCATACTGAGTATTACTTTGTATTTCTAGTCCAGTGCAGTTTATGGTACGTAATTTCTGCATGGTACGCTTGTGACTATATATGTGTGTGTGTATGTAGCTGCTGCGTGGTTGCCTTATTGCAGGGTATGTCACTCAGTGTGCTATTCCTATATTACTATACCTGTGGAGGCCAAGTGTTTCATGTTTTCTCTGATGATAATATAGGTTTGTTTCACAAGATATGCTACTAGGGTATTTTTTACTTGTGAATTATAGTCACCATATGTTCTATTCCTATTGAACCCTCGGTCTGTGCCAACTTCGGCTGTTTCTCTGAGAGTTCTTATTAGGTATAATGCTGCTACAAAAAAATAATAATTTTTCAACGGGTTGCCTATTACTGTGCGCATTGTTATGTCTGCTGCACGTGGCAACGATATTGGGGCCTCTCCCACACTGCGTGGTAGTGAGGCCACTGACAGAATGGAGGATAATTTAGCAGCTGAGAGTTCAGGTTCAGGGGCTTCCTAGCCCCCCAGTGGGTCGGTAGCACTCGGGGCATCTCAAGAACCAACTTGGGCTACATTTTCCACATTGTTAATCACGCTTGTAACTAAATTGACGCCCCCTGTGGGACCACCTGTGCCGGTACCACAGATTATGGTCCCCGCTGTGAACCCGCCATGGGCGGATCAGCTTTCCACTCAGTTACAGCATTTGAACCGATCCATGTCCAAATCTAAGGGTCACTCTCACCCGCTTAAGACTAAGTCATCTTCTAAAAGGGCCATTAACTCCTCCCGATCCGCTGCCTTAACTGACACGTCCTCCGAGGAGGACGGTGCTTATACTGACACCTCGGACACTGACACTAATGTTTCAGATGGGTAGGGGAAATCGTCAGTGGATGTCTCGGATTTGATTGAGGTGATACGGCTCATTTTTCAGGTAGCTGATGATTCTGCGCCTGAGACCGTCTCCAAGAAACCTAATAGGTCTAAGCATAAGAAGGTGGTTAAGCAGGTTCTACCCTACTCTGAACCCCCGATTGACATACGTCAGGAATCCTGGGAAAATCCGGGGACAAAGTTTACACCGAATAAGAGACTGTTGGCTCGCTATCCTCTCTCTGCGGAGGTGTGTAAAAATTGGGAAATTGTAGATTCTCATGTGGCGTATATGGTTGTTTCCTCTGCCCTGCCAGTAACTGCCGTCACCTCTCTGAAGGAACCGGCGGATCGTCTTGTGGAGGGCTGTTTAAAAGCGATTTATACCCTTTCTGGTGCTGTACAAAGGCCAACTATTGCAACTACTTGGGCTGTTGAAGCGTGGGCTCAGGAACTCGAGGCGGCACTGCCTTCTGATGCATCTGAGCATGCTCGACAATGTCTCTCATTTTCGCACGGCTTCTCTGTACCTTAAGGAGGCGGCCTCCGATGCCGGGGTGCTCGTGTCCAAGGCTGCTACTGCGTCCGTTTTAGACAGACGTATCCTTTTGTTGAGATCCTGGTCGGTGGATTTGGATTCCAGAAAAACCCTGGAGGTACTGCCTTTCAAGGGAGACATTCTCTTTGGAGAAGACCTCAATAAGATTGTGGCTGGTCTGGCTACTGCTAAAACAGCTTGCCTACCTAGTACGGCTCCTTCAGCACAGAAGGCTAAAAGTACTTTGCCTCGGCCCTTTCGTACTCCAGGTAAAGCAAAAGGTTAGGCGTACCTAAAGCAAGCCCGTACTTCCAGGCCTGCCATGCCCAGACCGAAGCGTGCTTGGGCCGCCCGTCAGCCAGCTTCAAAAACTGATAAGCCGACCACTTGATGGGGGGGCCTCCCTCTGGGGGATCCCAGGGTGGGTGGACGACTTCTAGGTTTTACCCAGGAATGGTTGAAGACCACTTCGGATACCTGGGTTAGGGAAGTCGTTGCTCGAGGTTACGCCATACCCTTCAAGAATCGCCCCCCTCATCGATTTTGCCTTACAGATGTGCCTCTGGATCCGGCAAAAGCAAGCACGTTGCACTCGGTGGTACATTCCCTCCTGTCCACATGAGTGGTGGTACAGGTGCCTCTGGCTCAGGGGGGCAAGGGGGTTTCTATTCACCGCTTTTTCTAGTCCCGAAACCGAACGGGTCCTCGCGGCCCATTCTCAGTCTAAAGTCCTTGAACAAGCTTGTGCGAATTTCCAAGTTCTGTATGGAAATGCTACGCTCTATTGTTCTGGCCATAGAGCCTGGTGACTATATGGTCTCCCTTGACATACAGGATGCCTACCTACATATTCCTATTGCGGTATCTAATCAGCAGTGCCTGCGGTTTGCAGTGGGCAACCTTCATTACTAATTTCGGGTGTTACCTTTTGGTTTAACAATGGCTCTGCGGGTCTTCACCAAGGTTTTGGCTTTCATGACGGCCACGCTACTCCGTCAAGGGGTCAGGATCCTACCATTCCTAGACGATTTGTTGATACTGGCGAGTTGCCCAGAACTTCTCCTGTGTCATCTCGATTTGACAATCCAGTGCATGCAAGCCCACGGATGGCTGATCAACTGGAAGAAATCCTCCCTGGTTCCGGCTCGGAGCATGGCCCACCTGGTAGCGTTATTGGACACCCACAACCAGCGGCTGTTCCTGTCTCAGGAGAAAGTCCTGAAGCTTCAGGACAAGATCCGATGCTTCCTATCCCGTCCGCAATTGTCGATTTAACAAAGGTAAGTTCTTACCATAAATCTCCTTTTCACTCAGTTACTGGGTACGTTAGTGGATTGGTCAACTCCCTCTATGGGACCCCCTATGTTGGCACTGCCAAATATTGTCCCTGTGGGTACCCAAATATAGAGGAAAAAAGGGGGGCCTGTACTGCACACCCTAATACTAGAGATTTCAAGAGGTGCTATCATGCTGAGGCTTCTAATACTATGCTGGAGGAAGAGAGATGCAGGTGCACACTCCTAGCACTAAGAACACTGATAGTAAAAATAATTTAAATAAACTCTCACAATTAAAATGGAGTATAATTGAAGTTCTTAGCACACATTTGCGCAAATATGCGGGCCCATGTACCGCGGCCAGGTGACTTCATCACATGGGTCCCTAACATTCCTAATACTATCACATTATATACATTTATACAGGACTTACCTCTAAATAGTGCCATTTCAATGTGTGATCTGAAATGCAGGAACCTAGCTAATTAAAACACCTGAGGGTAAATGGGAGGGGTGCCAATACCAGAGGAAGGAAGCCTTGCCTTCCAGTGTACAATATATACACAAATATAGAGGAAAAAAGGGAGGCCTGTACTGCACACCCTAATACTAGAGATTTCAAGAGGTGCTATCATGCTGAGGCTTCTAATACTATGCTGGAGGAAGAGAGATGCAGATGCACACTCCTAGCACTAAGAACACCTCTTGAAATCTCTAGTATTAGGGTGTGCAGTACAGGCCCCCCTTTTTTCTTCTATATTTGTGTATATATTGTACACTGGAAGGCAAGGCTTCCTTCCTCTGGTATTGGCACCCCTCCCATTTACCCTCAGGTGTTTTAATTAGCTAGGTTCCTGCATTTCAGATCACACATTGAAATGGCACTATTTAGAGGTAAGTCCTGTATAAATGTATATAATGTGATAGTATTAGGAATGTTAGGGACCCATGTGATGAAGTCACCTGGCCGCGGTACATGGGCCCGCATATTTGCGCAAATGTGTGCTAAGAACTTCAATTATACTCCATTTTAATTGTGAGAGTTTATTTAAATTATTTTTACTATCAGTGTTCTTAGTGCTAGGAGTGTGCATCTGCATCTCTCTCTCTCTCTTTCCCCTGTGGGTACCCACCTTGGGTGGATACTCTGAATACTACTGTACAGAGCTTAGCTCAAACATTTCTAGCCTTACAAAGGATGTTACCTGGGACTAAACCATCCTGTAGGTCCACTACACGGACATCGTCCTCTCAGTCCACCGCTGTATCAGACTCAGATGAGTTGTCAGCTGTGTGAGGGGAAGACGCACAGTCTGTCACTGATTCCTGCACTCCTACAAAGGATTCCCCTACCTTAATGGAGTCGACTCCTTTGATTGAGGCTATTAAACACATCCTTCAGATAACTGATTATGAGCCTGAGCTGGTGGCTAAGAAAACAGATGCTTTTAAGCGACAAAAGATAACTAAGTCTGAATTCCCTCATTCTGACCATTTTATGGACATCAGAATGGAACACTGGAAAAATCTGGGAAAATAGTTCCGTGTCTAAACCGTTTGCCTCTTGTTACCCCATTCCCGCCGAGGATTGTGCTAAATGGAAGACTCCCCCTCTGTTATTTTCCCACTGCCTTACTCCCGTCCACACCAACTTCGCATGCCAGGCGTTCCAATTTTTGAACCTTTCACCCTTAAGGCAAAGCAAAGGGACAAGCTTTCCCCAGGCACACTTCCACCACTAAATGCATGCCCAAGGCTAAGCAAACCTGGGCTGCACGTCAACCTCCCTCAAAACCTGACAAGCCTGAAGGGGCGGGCCTCCTCCTGGGGGACCCCAGAGAAGGAGGCCGACTTCTTCACTTCACACAGGTCTGGACTCAGGTCACTTCAGACGCATGGGTGCAAGAGGTGGTCTCTCACGGATATACGGACTCATTCAAAAGATGCCTTCCCCCAATAGTTCTTTGGCATGTGCCTTCCCGCAGAACTACAAAAGGCCCTGATTATGCATCAAATTATACAATCGCTACTGCAGTCAGCAGTAATCATACCAGTTCCTCTGTCTCAACACGGACTGGGCTATTATTCCTCTCTGTTTCTAGTGCCCAAACCAAACGGTCACACAAACCCATCCTCAACCTCAAATCTGTTAACCAATTTGTCAAGGTTCCCAAATTCCGCATGGAGATGCTTCGTTCCATAGTATTTGCTATGGAACGGGGGAACTTTATGGTATCCATGGATATACAGAATACTTATCTGCATATCCCTATTGCTCCTATGCATAAGCAACACCTTCATTTTGCTATTGGCAATTCCCATGATCAATTCAGGGCACTGCCATTCGGACTGTCTAGAGCCCCTCCCCACCACAAATTTTCACTAAATTTATGGCAGTCATGGCAGCACAGCCTTCGTCTTCAGGGAGTCGGACTACTTCCCTATCTAGATGACTCACTACTGCTGACTTCTTCACAAGAAGCATCACTGAGCCATTTTCAACTCATGATGACCTTCCTCCAGAGACACGGTTGGCTTATCAATTAGAAATAGTTCTCCCTCATACCATCCCAGCGGATATTACATTTGGTTGCCCTCCTGGACATGGAGACCCAGCGTCTCCTTCTGCCCGCAGAAAAGTTCTTCAAGTTGTAGCACAGGGTTCGCCAGCTGCTCTGCCGAGTGTCCATCCACTCGGCTATGCAGGTCCTAGTACTGATGGTTTTGACCTTCGACATGATAGAGTATGCTCAAATCCATCCTCGTCCCCTGCAACACCTGACCGTGGTCAAGTGGAACGGGCAAACTCATTTGATTAGGTCTCAACTGATGACTCTAACTCTGGAGGTCCGCTTGTCCCTCACTTGGTGGCTCCATATGGCACACTTGGACAAAGGTCGATCCCTTTTGGATTCCGGACTGAGTACTTCTAACCACGGATGCCAGCCTTCGCAGTTGGGCAGCAGTAACGGGTCAACACTCGTATTGGATGCTGTCAGAGTCCCGTCTCCCAATCAAAGCGCTGTTTCTGGCGCAACCTCTTCTTCACTGCCGGCCAGTTCAGATTCAGTTTGAAAATGCCACCGCAGTGGCTAATCTTAATCATCAGGGTGGCACTCGCAGCCAAATGGCGATGCAGGAAGTGGCTAGCATTCTCTGATGGGCAGAACGTCACCTTCCGGCCATCTCTGTCGTGTACATTCGACTCACCCTCAGCTAGTAAGCAGACTTCCTCGGTAGTTAGGAGAATGGTCCATGCATCCGGAAGTCTTCCAACTTCTAGTGGACAAGTAGGGTCTCGTGTACATATTTCCTCCATTATCCCTTTTGCCAAGTGTTAAGCGGAAATTCAAACAAGGAGGCAATCTCATTATAGAACTATACCATAGATATTGGTCACACAAGTCACCTTATGTCAAAAAATAGCCCCCAAATATCCTTAATTCAGGGATAACAGTGGAGGTGCTGCCACAGGCAAGTAATGAATCAAATGCACAAAAGGAGAGAGGAAAGAATTGTCTTAAAGTGGTGCATGTTACACAATGTAAAATATAACTTTCAATTTAATTAGTTTTTAAAACTAGCAAAATATAGGATAAAAATACACACAAGTGAAAAAAGATAAGAAAAGATAAGAAAAGTGTTTAAAATATGACAATTCTGCACACAAGATATCCACTGAATGTAAAGCCAATAAGACTTATATCAAGAATATATTATTGTGTGTGTCAGTGTCTGTTCTCATTTCGTATTATACAGTGTTAGCATGGTTCACAGATTCTTCATTATTAAACAGTGTTTTTTTACCCTAGGGAGTGTTCAATAAGTCAATAATATCTACTTATTGAACACACCCTAGTGTAAAAAAAACACTGTTTAATAATGAAGAATCTGTGAACCATGCTAACACTGTATAATACGAAATGAGAACAGACACTGAAAAACACAATATATTCTTGATATAAGTCTTATTGGCTTTACATTCAGTTGATATCTTGTGCACAGAATTATCATATTTTAAACACTTTTCTTATAATTTTTCGCTTGTGTGTGTTCTATATATTGCTAGTTTTTTAATACTAATTAAATGTAAAGTTATTTTCTATATTGTGTAACGTGCACCACTTTAAGGCACTTTTTTCGTCTCTCCTTTTGGTCAACCTCATTGTAGTAGCCCCAGCATGGCCCGGATGTCATTGGTTCTCGGATCTACAAGGACTCTCAGTGGGAGTCCCTCTTCCACTCCCTCTGCCCCACGACCTCCTGTCTCAGGGCCCATGTCTGCACCCAGACCTTCCTTTTTGAATCTTCCATACTCTGGGTGAAAGGCTTTTCTCGCCAGTGGTGCAAACCATGCTTAAGGCCCGGAAGCTGGCATCTGTCCGCATATACTACAGGATTTGGCATACTTACTTCCAGTGCTGTGCTTCCAGGCATTATGACCCTTCGGTTTTCCAGATCTCCAGGATTCTGTCCTTCCTCCAACGGGGATTAGGCCTCAGCCTTCGCATGGCTTCTCTAAAAGTCCATATGTTGGCCTTATCGGTGTAGTTTCAACGCAGAATTCCTCCTATACCAGATGTCCACACATGGCATTCTCTGATTACAGCCTCCTTACGTTCCTCACGTGGCACCATGGGATTTGTTGGTCGTTCTGGACGCTCTTCAACCTCTGGAAACAGTTGAACTGAAATGGTTCACTGCTAAGATGTTATTCCTTCTGGCCCTTTATCTGCCAGACGTATGTCTGACATGGGAGCTATATTTTCGCCCTCCTTTTCCTAATTTTCATCCGGCCAGGGTTGTACTCTGTACCAGACCGGGTTGCCTACCTAAGGTGGTTTCCCGGTTCCATTTGAATGGGGACATTGTGGTTCCAGCCTTCCGTCTCCTCAGATCTCTCACTTGCTGAGCGTTCTTTGGATGTGGTTCATGCTCTCCATATCTATGTTGACCGAACTAGTTTCCTAAGAAAATCGGATTCCTTCTTCATTCTTTATGGTTTTCATAAACGTGGTTGGCCAGCTAATAAACTTTGGCCAGATGGATTAGAATGACAATAGCACAATCATATTCTCAAGCAGGACTTACAGTCCCGACTTATATTTCTGCTAATTCTACTGTGTCTGTTGGACCATCATGGGCAGGGCGCAAAGACGCGTCCACTGAACAATTGTGCAAGGCAGCTACGTGGTCTTCAATCCACACTTTTCTTAGGTTCTATGCCTTTGATACATTTGCCTCCTAGAATGCTTAATTTAGACGCCGGATACTTTCATCCACTCAGGCGCGTCTCCAACTTTGATCGTTATGGAACCCATAGAAGGAAATGAGAGTTATGGTAGACTTACTTTGGTTAACTCTTTCTTCGAGGTCCATAAGGTCCACAGGGCGCCCGCCCTGATGCACCTGGTCTATAGGGGTTTGCGGCCTTTGTCACTGGTTCCCTTCTCCTGTCCGTGAGAGTGTGTTCTTCTGAATACCATGTTCTTTCTGCTTTCGCTTCCAAAAAACTGACCTTCCTCTGCAGTGGGCGGGGTTATAGGGAGATGGACCGGAACATCCTGTGGTATCTAAAGACTTAACTGTATGGTGACCAGGAGCTGATCCTACCATCTATAACCCACTGTTATCCCTGTGGATCTTGAAGAAAGAGTTAACAAAGGTAAGTTTACCATAATTCAACTTTTTTCAATCACATGACAAGAGCTGATTGGCTGGAGCACCATTTATCATACGCAACAAGTTTTAAAAACTGGTTGCATATGATAAAATGCATTGATAATTAGGCCACATAATAATTTTTTCGGTAAAAAATTAAATCGTAACTTCTAACTTTATTTATTTATTTTAGATTGGATGACCACAACAAGGTAGGTTTTTGTGTTTCACTTTAGTAGCTTATGATTGTTCCGTTATTCAGGTAGCTAATTGGGTGCAGAAAAACCTCTAGCTCAATGGGTCCCAAAGTTTGGCTCCTTAACCAGTTAACTGATGATTCCCCCCCCCCCCCCCAAAAAAAAAAAACCGCTCAGAAATTGTCTGTTTTTTTTATGAGTGAATTAGGTAAAGAATATGATTTTAGTTTAAAAAAAACAAAAACATTTCTATAATAAAACATTTTTTATTTTTCAAACATCTGTAACTTTGCGACCATCGATACATTACGTTTTACACCCCAGACAGCTGCCAGGTACACAGGAGGGGGGTATGGGAGGGGGGGAGATTGGTTTACACCTCCCCAGCGGCTGCTATTATCTGCAGCCACTGGGTGCGGGGTGCTGTCGTGCTCACCGGTCAGCAATGATCAGCAACACTGAGGGGAGGGTGCCTCTGAGAGCAGCAGCGGGGGGAAGTTTCCCTTTTTCTCTTCCCTGCAGCTGTTAACACTGTTTATCTGACTGGTTGCATTCTGTGCGACCAGGTCAGATAAAGCACTTGCTGGTATGGTCGCATCTGATACGACCATGCCAGGCAAGTGATAAAAGTATCAGAATTTTATTCCCCCTACCCCTAGGTCAAAAGCTTTTAATTGAGAAAATAAAAATATGAATTTAAGAATAATAGGCCGGATGTAATGGCTTGCGAGACGGGTGGAGCTTCGAGACTGCGCCCGAATTCGTACGTTTTATTAAAGCAGAAAATATTTACAAGGCAAAACCAACCAGGTTTTGCCTTGTAAACGTTTGCTGCTTTAAAAAAAACTTACGAGTTCGACCGGAGTCTCGGAGCTCCGGCCGTCTCGCAAGCCATTACATCCGGCCCATTGTGTTTATATGTCATTCTTAGGTTCGTTTGTGGTATAGCAGATAGTGTCTAGTTAGACAGTCAATAGATAGACACCACATGTTAGACAGTCAAAAGGTATACATGAAAAAAGTAGACCTGGTCGACGGCCAGAAGGTAGACAGGGTCGAAAAGTCGACATGAAAATGTTTGACATACAAAAAGTAGACACTTTTTTTTGTTTTTTTGCATTTTTGGGGTTTGTGTGGATAGTTTTGTCATCTAGGACCCACAGTTGTAGAAAGGAATCCCCTCACTGAGCTCACTTCGCTTCCCACACTTCGGGCTCGATGCGCGCGCCGCAAAGTTTTTTTAGTTTTGTTTTTTTTAACATCAATAATTTTTATTCAGATTTTTTGTTATGCTAAACAGGGGTACAGAAAGAAGAAAAGGGGAGGGGAGGAAGGGGGAGCAGTAAATACATAGGAGAGACAATTTGTATACTTATACATACATTTCAAAATCGATCAAACGTGTTTTAGAAGGAGTACATTGGACGTAATGCAGTGGGGGGTACATAATAATGGAAAAAAAGAAAAAGAAACCCTGAGTCCACAATAATGCCAATTGCAACCAAGAGCACCGAGCGGTCCCAGGCTCAGGAAGAGGAGGTGTCTCCAGCTAGGGGAGGGGTGTGAGGGTGAATGTCCGGGGGGGAAGATCGCCGTACCAAGTCGGCTCCCTCACCCTCCGTGGTAAAAAGCAGCCAAGGCTTCCAACGCATTAGAGGGGACTTGGCAGAAAGGGAGCAAGGCATATACTCAGTCTCCATCAAGAATTGCTTCTGAATTCTATGTATGACTTTCATTAAGGGGGGGGGGGTATGGATTGTTTCCAACTCTGAGCCAAGGCCGCACGGGCTGCAAGGCAAATGTGACCTAAAACATATTGTAAATTAGCACCCACGGAGCGCGGGTAGACATTTAGTAAAGCGATAAGGGGGGTGGGGGACAGAGTGAGTCCAAGTACTTTATTAATTAGCCCAAACACCTCGACCCAGTACGACTTAATAGAGGGGCAGGTCCAAAAAATATGAAAAAGATGGCCCACCTCACCGCAGAGACGCCAGCAAAACTTCGAGCATGCAGGCCAAATCGTGTGCAGCCTATCGGGTGTGAGATATAACCTATTCAATAACTTGACGTGCATCTCGGAATGGTTTAGGCATTTAGACATAGTAAAGGATGACATAAAGATGTGTTGCCATTGGGGTTCAGTAAGGGTACATCCAATATCTGCCTCCCACCTGATTTGGGCTCTGGTTTTAAGAACGGGAACTAATGCTAGTAGTGTCTTGTACCAAAAGGAGATCTCACCTGCCGAAGCATCCTTAGAAAGACGACCTAGGGCCTGAGACATAGTAGGGTGCAATGGGGAGGGGGTAAGGTGTAGGCTGTTCCACCAATGTTGTATTTGATAGTATCTGAGCCTCTCAGATTCAGGTAAAGCAAAGCGTTCTTGGATGGTAGAGAAGGAGCTAAGCACGGGCCCGTTGAACAGGTCTCCCAGTAGACCGATCCCCCTAGAACGCCAACCTGTCAAATTAAGATTAGGGATTAGGGCGGTTACTGTGCGTAGGGAAATGCGAGGCAAGGTATGGAGGGGAGAAGATGAGCCGATGGTCAGTTTATCCCAGACCTGTAGAGTGGCACGGGTTGAGGGGAGAAGGCGTAGATCCGAAGGACGCATAGATTTAGGTAGCCAAAAAAGATCCCTCAAGGGGAACCCGGGGCAGGTTAGTTAGTCCAAACACGTCCACCCCGAATGTGCATCACTAGTAAGAGCTTTAATCTGAGCCAAGAGGCAGGCTTCTTGGTATAAAGAAAGGTTAGGCATGTCAAGGCCACCAACTCTCCTAGGTAGTGACATCCTGGCGCGGGACAATTTAGGCGGTCGCAAAGCCCAGACATAATTGGTCAGGATAGTGGTAGCCTTGTCTAAATATTTCTTGGGGAAGACAAAGGGGATTGTGCGAAACAGAAACATTAGTTTGGGAAGCAACGACATTTTAAAGGTGGCCAGGCGGCCCAGCCATGATATCTCATAATTGAGCCACGATTTGGTGGACAATTGTAGCGCAGTCAGTAAAGGGGGGAGGTTAACGTCAAATACAGAAGAGGAGGATGGGGGGATATGGATACCTAAATACTTTATCGAGGTTGTTTGCCAATTGTAGGGGTATGTAGTGCGCAAAGGGGCCACGGAATGAGAGAGATTGATAGGCAGGGCGTCAGTTTTAGTTGTGTTTAATTTGTAGTAGGACGCTGCAGAGTACCTATCTATAATATTGTGTAAATGAGGGAGTGAGGTGCAGGGGTCAGTTACAAATAAAAGAACATCTGCAAATAAACATAGTTTATGGGGGACGGTGCCGAGTTGGAGTCCTGGAAATTGTGGTTCCGTCCGAATCTTAGCTGCCAAAGGTTCAATCGCCAGGACAAAAATGAGAGGGGAGAGGAGGCAGCCCTGACGCGTGCCGTTGTAAATTGGGAAGGGGAAGACAGGAAACCATTACTAAAGACCCGGGCCGAGGGCGAGCTATACAGGGCTAGTATGGATGACAGGATACGGTCGCGGAAGCCAAATTTCAATAATACTTCCCGTATGTAGGTCCAGTTTATGCGGTCGAAAGCCTTCTCCGCATCTAGGGATAGCAGGAGGAGGCCCTGTTCACGGGCTATGGAGTCTACGAGGTTAAATACTCTACGGGTATTATCAGACGCTTGTCGACCAGGGATAAATCCGACCTGATCGGGGTGTATCAAGGAGGCAAGGAGGGCGTTCAGTCGGTAAGCTATTAATTTAGCATATATTTCTCTAACGTCCTAAGTGGATGCTGGGGACTCCGTAAGGACCATGGGGATTAGCGGCTCCGCAGGAGACTGGGCACAACTATAAAGAAAGCTTTTAGACTACTGGTGTGCACTGGCTCCTCCCACTAAGACCCTCCTCCAGACCTCAGTTAGATTCTTGTGCCAGGCCGAGCTGGATGCACACTAGGGGCTCTCCTGAGCACCTAGAAAGAAAGTATATTTAGGTTTTTTATTTTCAGTGAGATCTGCTGGCAACAGACTCACTGCAGCGAGGGACTAAGGGGAGAAGAAGCGAACCTACCTAACAGGTGGTAGTTTGGGCTTCTTAGGCTACTGGACACCATTAGCTCCAGAGGGATCGACCGCAGGACCCGACCTTGGTGTTCGTTCCCGGAGCCGCGCCGCCGTCCCCCTTACAGAGCCAGAAGCACGAAGAAGGTCCGGAAAAACGGCGGCAGAAGACTTCAGTCTTCACCAAGGTAGCGCACAGCACTGCAGCTGTGCGCCATTGCTCCTCATGTACACCTCATACTTCGGTCACTGATGGGTGCAGGGCGCTGGGGGGGGGCGCCCTGAGGGCAATAAATAACACCTTGGCTGGCAAAATATACATCATATATAGTCCCAGAGGCTATATAGATGTAAAATTACCCCTGCCAGTATCACAGAAAAAGCGGGAGAAAGTCCGCCAAAAAGGGGGCGGGGCTTCTCCCTCAGCATACTGGCGCCATTTTTCCCTCACAGTTCCGCTGGAAGGAAGCTCCCTGGCTCTCCCCTGCAGTCTGAGAATACTACAGAAGGGTAAAAAAGAGAGGGGGGGCACTAAATTTAGGCGCAGTATAGATATATATATGTAATATATATAAAAAAGCAGCTATAGGGAAAACACTCATTGATAGTGGGATCCCAGTGTTATATAGCGCTCTGGTGTGTGCTGGCATACTCTCTCTCTGTCTCCCCAAAGGGCTTTGTGGGGTCCTGTCCTCTGTCAGAGCATTATTATTATTATTATTATTATTATTATTATCCTTTATTTATATGGCGCCACAAGGGTTCCGCAGCGCCCAATTACAGAGTACATAAACAAATAATCAACCAGGAAAACAGCAACTTACAGTTGACTACAATATAGGACAAGTACAGGGTAAATAAACATAGCTACATCAGCAGATGACACTGGAATAAGTATCAGGTGGCAGAAGACTGCTGGATTTGGTGCAGCTGAAGATTATTAAAGTAAGAAAAGGGTAAGCACATGAGGGAAGAGGGCCCTGCTCGTGAGAGCTTACATTCTAAAGGGGAGGGGTAGACAGACAGGGGTGAGAAAGATGGGGTACATAGAGAGCGTGGAACAGAGGTTTAGGATGAGATTTGGCTGGGTTTGGTGAAGAAGTGGGTCTTGAGAGCCCGTTTGAAGTTTTGCAGAGAGGTGGAGAGTCTGAGGGGGAGAGGTAGGGAATTCCAGAGAAGTGGTGCAGCACGTGAAAAATCTTGGAGGTAGGAGTGGGAGGAAGTAATCCGTAGGCAGGAGAGTCGGCGAGCATTAGCAGAGCGAAGAGGACGGGTGGGAGTGTAAAGCGAGATAAGATCAGAGATGTAGATGGGAGAGGAGTGGGTGAGGGCTTTGTAAGCAAGTGTGAAAAGTTTGAAATGGATTCTGAAAGGGAAGGGGAGCCAGTGAAGGTCTAGTAAGAGAGGAGAGGTGGACGTAGTCCGTTTGGTGAGGAAAATGAGCCGGGCAGCAGCATTGAGGATAGATTGGAGTGGAGAGAGGTATTTGTCAGGAATGCCAGTCAGGAGGAGATTACAGTAGTCCAGTCAGGAGATGACCAGTGAGTGGATAAGAGTCTTAGTAGCATCCTGGGTCAGAAAGGGTCTGATCCTGGAAATATTTTTTAGACGAAAACGGCAGGTTTGTGAGAGGTGCTGAATGTGTGGTTTGAAGGAGAGGGAGAAGTCAAGATTTACTCCAAGACAGTGCACTTGGGGGGTAGAGGAGATAGTAGTGCCATCAATAGATAATGAGATTGTAGGAGGTGAGGTTATGCGGGAGGGAGGGAAGATGATCATCTCGGTCTTAGACATGTTAAGTTTAAGAAAGCGCTGGGACATCCAGGAAGAGATAGCAGAGAGACAGTTGGAGATACGAGTGAGGAGAGTAGGGGAGAGGTCTGGAGAGGAAAGATAGATTTGAGTGTCATCAGCATAGAGATGATATTGGAAACCAAAAGAACTAATGAGCTTACCTAGTGAGGACGTATAGAGAGAGAAGAGAAGAGGACCAAGGACAGAACCTTGGGGTACCCCTACAGTTAGTGGAAGTGAGGGGGAGGTGGAGTCATGAGAGGAGACAGAGAATGAACGGTCAGAAAGGTAGGACGACAACCAAGAGAGGGCAGTGTCACGCAGACCAATGGAGTGAAGGATTTGCAGTAGGAGAGGATGGTCCACAGTGTCAAAAGCAGCAGAGAGATCAAGTAGAATAAGTAGAGAGTAGTGTCCCTTAGATTTAGCAGCATGGAGGTCATTGCATACTTTTGTAAGGGCAGTTTCAGTGGAGTGGAGAGGACGGAAGCCAGATTGGAATGGGTCAAGCAGTGAGTGTGAGGAAAGAAAGGAAGTAAGGCGGTTGTAAACAATACGCTCAAGGAGTTTGGAGGCAAAAGGGAGGAGAGAGATGGGTCGGTAGTTGGAGAGAGTGTTTGGATCAAGGGTAGGTTTTTTAAGAATAGGAGAGATGAGTGCGTGCTTGAAGGCAGAGGGGACAGTGCCTGATGAGAGGGAGAGATTGAGAAGGTGGGAAAGATGGGAACAAGCATTCCCTGTGTGTTTGCGGTGTGTCGGTATGGCTGTGTCGACATGTTTGATGAGGCTTATGTGGAGGCGGAGCAGATGCCTGTAAATGTGATGTCACCCCCTGCGGGGTCGACACCTGAGTGGATGGTGCTGTGGAAGGAATTACGTGATCGTGTCGACTCCTTACATAAAAGGTTTGACGACATACCTAATGTGGGACTGCCGGCTTCTCAGCCTGTGCCTGCCCAGGCGTCTCAAAAACCATCAGGGGCTCTAAAACGCCCGCTACCTCAGATGGTTGACACAGATGTCGACACGGATACTGACTCCAGTGTCGACGACGAAGAGACTAATGTAACTTCCAGTAGGGCCACACGTTACATGATTGAGGCAATGAAAAATGTGTTGCACATTTCTGATGTTACCCCCGGTACCACAAAAAAGGGTATAATGTTTGGAGAGAAAAAACTACCAGTAGCTTTTCCTCCATCTGAAGAGTTAAATGAAGAAGTGTGAAGAAGCGTCGGCTTCCCCTGATAAAAAGATGGTAATTTCTAAGAGATTACTAATGGCGTACCCTTTCCCGCCAGAGGATAGGTCACGCTGGGAAACATCCCCTAGGGTGGATAAAGCGCTCACACGCTTGTCAAAGAAGGTGGCACTACCGTCTCCGGATACGGCCGCCCTGAAGGAATCTGCTGATAGAAAGCAGGAGGCTATCCTGAAATCTATATATACACACACAGGTGTGATACGGAGACCGGCTATAGCTTCAGCCTGGATGTGCAGCGCTGC
Source organism: Pseudophryne corroboree (assembly GCF_028390025.1). Classification (NCBI taxonomy): domain Eukaryota; kingdom Metazoa; phylum Chordata; class Amphibia; order Anura; family Myobatrachidae; genus Pseudophryne; species Pseudophryne corroboree. Next base: position 444,639,748 of record NC_086448.1, on the reverse strand, counting down.
TGCTGCGTGGTCAGATTCCCTGTCAGAAAATATAGATACCCTAGACCAGGGACACTATTTTGCTGAACGTAGAGCATATAAAAGACGCACTTTTATACATGAGGGATGCACAGAGGGATATTTGCCGGCTGGCATCCAAAATTAGTGCAATGTCCATTTCTGCCAGGAAAGGGTTATGGACTCGGCAGTGGACAGGTGATGCAGATTCCAAATGACACATGGAAGTTCTGCCTTATAAGGGTGAGGAATTGTTCGGGGATGGTCTCTCGGACCTCGTTTCCACATCAACAGCTGGGAAGTCTACATTTTTGCCCCATGTTCCCTCACAACCAAAGAGAGCACCGTATTATCAGGTACAGTCCTTTCGGCCCAATAGGGGCAAGCGGGTTAAAGGCGCGTCCTTTCTGCCCAGAGGCAGAGGTAGAGGGAAAAAGCTGCAGCATACAGCCAGTTCCCAGGAGCAAAAGTCCTCCCCCGCTTCTTCTAAGTCCACAGCATGAGGCTGGGGCTCCACAGGCAGAGCCAGGTACGGTGGGGGCCCGTCTCAAGCATTTCAGCAATCAGTGGGCTCGCTCACGGGTGGATCCCTGGATCCTTCAAATAGTATCTCAGGGGTACAAACTGGAATTCGAGACGTCTCCCCCCCGCCGTTTCCTCAAATCTGCCTTGCCAACCACTCCCTCAGGCAGGGAGGCAGTGTTACAGGCAATTCAAGAGCTGTATTCACAACAAGTGATAGTAAAGGTGCCCCTACTTCAACAAGGAAGGGGTTACTATTCCACAATGTTTGTGGTACCGAAACCGGACGGTTCGGTGAGACCCATTTTAAATTTGAAATCCTTGAACACATATATCAAAAAATTCAAGTTCAAGATGGAATCGCTCAGGGTGGTTATTGCAAGCCTGGACGAGGGAGATTACATGGTATCGCTGGACATCAAGGATGCTTACCTACATGTCCCCATTTACCATCCTCACAAGGAGTACCTCAGGTTTGTGGTACAAGATTGTCATTACCAATTCCAGACGTTGCCGTTCGGTCTCTCCACGGCTCCGAGGGTCTTTACCAAGGTAATGGCGGAAATGATGATACTCCTTCGAAGGAAGGGAGTTTTAATTATCCCGTACTTGGACGATCTCCTGATAAAGGCGAGGTCCAGAGAGCAGTTGTTGGTAGGGGTAGCACTATCTCGGGAAGTGCAACAACAGCACGGCTGGATTCTAAACATTCCAAAGTCACAGCTGGTCCCTGCGACACGCCTGCTGTTCCTAGGGATGGTTCTGGACACAGAACAGAGAAAAGTGTTTCTCCCGGAGGAGAAGGCCAAGGAGCTGTCATCTCTAGTCAGAGGCCTCCTAAAACCAAAACAGGTGTCGGTGCATCACTGCACGCGGATCCTGGGAAAAATGGTAGCTTCCTACGAAGCGATTCCATTCGGCAGGTTTCATGCAAGAACCTTTCAGTGGGACCTGTTGGACAAGTGGTCCGGATCGCATCTTCAGATGCATCGTCTGATAACCCTGTCTCCAAGGACAAGGGTGTCTCTGCTGTGGTGGCTGCAGAGTGCTCATCTTCAAGAGGGCCGCAGATTCGGCATACAGGACTGGGTCCTGGTGACCACGGATGCCAGCCTTCGAGGCTGGGGAGCAGTCACACAGGGAAGAAACTTCCAAGGACTATGGTCAAGTCAGGAGACTTCCCTGCACATAAATATTCTGGAACTAAGGGCCATTTACAATGCCCTAAGTCAGGCAAAACCCCTGCTTCAAAACCAGCCGGTACTGATCCAGTCAGACAACATCACGGCAGTCGCCCATGTAAATCGACAGGGCGGCACAAGAAGCAGGACGGCAATGGCAGAAGCCACAAGGATTCTCAGATGGGCGGAAAGTCACGTGTTAGCACTGTCAGCAGTGTTCATTCCGGGAGTGGACAACTGGGAAGCAGACTTCCTCAGCAGGCACGACCTCCACCCGGGAGAGTGGGGACTTCATCCAGAAGTCTTTCAAATGATTGTAAACCAGTGGGAAAAACCACAGGTGGACATGATGGCGTCCCGCCTAAACAAAAAGCTAGAAAAATATTGCGCCAGGTCAAGAGACCCGCAGGCGATAGCTGTGGACGCTCTGGTAACACCGTGGGTATACCGATCGGTTTATGTGTTCCCTCCTCTTCCTCTCATACCAAAGGTACTGAGGATAATAAGGAGAAGAGGAGTAAGAACTATACTCATTGTTCCGGATTGGCCAAGAAGAGCGTGGTATCCGGAACTTCAAGAAATTATGTCAGAGGACCCATGGCCTCTACCGCTCAGACAGGACCTGCTGCAGCAGGGGCCCTGTCTGTTCCAAGACTTACCGCGGCTGCGTTTGACGGCATGGCGGTTGAACACCGGATCCTGAAGGAAAAGGGCATTCCGGAGGAAGTCATTCCTACGCTGATAAAAGCTAGGAAAGAAGTAACCGCGAACCATTATCACCGCATATGGCGAAAATATGTTGCGTGGTGTGAGTCCAGGAAGGCCCCAACGGAAGAATTTCAGCTGGGCCGGTTCCTGCACTTCCTACAGTCAGGGGTGACTATGGGCCTTAAATTGAGTTCCATTAAGGTCCAGATTTCGGCTCTTATCGATTTTCTTCCAGAGAGAATTGGCTTCACTACCTGAAGTTCAGACTTTTGTTAAGGGAGTGCTGCATATTCAGCCCCCTTTTGTGCCTCCAGTGGCACCTTGGGATCTCAACGTGGTGTTGGATTTCCTAAAGTCACATAGGTTTGAGCCACTGAAAACCATGGATTTAAAATATCTCACGTGGAAAGTGGTCATGTTGTTGGCCTTGGCTTCGGCCAGGCGTGTTTCAGAATTGGCGGCTTTGTCATGTAAAAGCCCTTATCTGATTTTCCATATGGATAGGGCAGAATTGAGGACTCGTCCCCAGTTTCTCCCCAAAGTGGTATCAGCTTTTCATCTGAACCAACCTATCGTGGTGCCTGCGGCTACGAATGACTTGGAGGCTTCCAAGTTGTTGGATGTAGTCAGGGCCCTAAAAATTTATGTTTCCAGGACAGCTGGAGTCAGGAAGACTGACTCGCTTTTTATCCTGTATGTGCCCAACAAGTTGGGTGCACCTGCTTCTAAGCAGACTATTGCTCGCTGGATCTGTAGTACGATTCAGCTTGCACATTCTGCGGCTGGACTGCCGCATCCTAAATCAGTAAAAGCCCATTCCACGAGGAAGGTGGGCTCTTCTTGGGCGGCTGCCCGAGGGGTCTCGGCTCTTCAACTTTGCCGAGCTGCTACTTGGTCAGGGGCAAACACGTTTTCTAAATTCTACAAATTTGATACCCTGGCTGAGGAGGACCTTGAGTTCTCTCATTCGGTGCTGCAGAGTCATCCGCACTCTCCCGGCGGTTTGGGAGCTTTGGTATAATCCCCATGGTCCTTACGGAGTCCCCAGCATCCACTTAGGACGTTAGAGAAAATAAGAATTTACTCACCGGTAATTCTATTCCTCATAGTCCGTAGTGGATGCTGGGCGCCCATCCCAAGTGCCGATTGTCTGCAATACTTGTATATAGTTATTGCTTAACTAAAGGGTTATTGTTGAGCTATCTGTTGAGAGGCTCAGTCGTTATCATGCTGTTAACTGGGTATTGTATCACGAGTTATACGGTGTGATTGGTGTGGCTGGTATGAGTCTTACCCGGGATTCAAAATCCTTCCTACTTGTGTCAGCTCTTCCGGGCACAGTATCCTAACTGAGGTCTGGAGGAGGGTCTTAGTGGGAGGAGCCAGTGCACACCAGTAGTCTAAAAGCTTTCTTTATAGTTGTGCCCAGTCTCCTGCGGAGCCGCTAATCCCCATGGTCCTTACGGAGTCCCCAGCATCCACTACGGACTATGAGAAATAGAATTACCGGTGAGTAAATTCTTATTTTTAATGTCTCCGTTTAACAGCGCAATGGGGCGGTAGTTCTGGCAAGAGGTCAAGTCCTTACCTGGTTTAGGGATCGTGACAATGCGAGCCTCCAGCATCTCCGTTGGGAGAGTGCCCTGAGAGGTGATTTCATTATAAACTGTTACCAGGGATGGAGCCAGGAGGTCCTGGAGTGAAACATAAAAATCATTTATAAAGCCATCTGGGCCTGGCGCTTTATCTTTGGGGAGGGATTTAATCGCCCTTAACGTGTCCGTGGTGGACCAGGGGGCATTCAGCACTTCTAATTGGTCGTCGGTAATGGAAGGAAGTTTCAAATCAGCGAGGAAGGAGTTGATAGAGGAAAGAGTTGGCTGCGGGGTAGAAGGGTCAGTCGAGAGATTATAAAGTTGGGAATAGAAGTCAGCAAACTGATTTGATATCTCCAAAGGGTTAGATATTTTGGCGCCTGTTGGGGACATAATGAGCTTAATTCTATTCCTAGCTTGTTGCGCTCTAAGCTTACGAGCAAGCAGTTTTCCCGGTCTATTCCCCGCCAGGTAAAATTTCTGCCGCATCCTGTTTAATGAGGCCTGGATACGCACCATAAGCAATGTCTGAAGCTGGGACCTAATATCAGCTAACTCTTTCTGTAGAGATCTCGAAGGTCGAGCTTGGTTTTTCTCCTCCAGTTCCTTTAATTTACTCTCCAAAACATCCAAGCATTGTTGATGTAGTTTCTTAAGGTGGGCTCCTGCCTGTATCGCCGCTCCTCTAGCAACGGCCTTCAGCGCGCACCAGAAGTTCAGAGTGGACGTGTCTGAGGGAGAGTTAAATTCCAAGTAGGACATGATGCTGTCTACTATAATTTTTTTTAGATACGGGGTTGGCCAGTAAGTGAGGAGGGAGTCTCCAAGGTCGGGGCGGGGCATGCTGACTATTAAGATCCCATTTAAGAAACATCGGGGCATGATCTGACCAGGTTATTGGAAGAATATCCGCGGATCTAGTAAATTGGAGGGTCCATTTATCAGAAAACAAAAAATCAATGCGGGAATAGGAGTTGTGAACGGGAGAGTAGTATGTGTACTCACGGCCCGTAGGGTTTTGCACTCGCCAAATATCGTAGAGGTCAAATTCAGCCAGGAGATTGCGGAAGGCTAAGCATGGGGCGTTAGAGGAGGCTAATGGGGAAGGGGAGGGCCTGGGAGACCTGTCCAACCTAGGGTCAAGGACCAGATTGAAGTCCCCCATGAGAAGGCGCGAGCCTGTATGGTTCCTATGGATAACTAAACATAGTTTACGTAAAAAGGCCACTTGGTTTGAGTTAGGGGCATAAACTGAAACCAAGGTAACCGGTTTGTCATTTAAAAGGCCACTCAAGATAAGATAACGGCCATTTCTCTAACGTCCTAAGTGGATGCTGGGGACTCCGTAAGGACCATGGGGAATAGCGACTCCGCAGGAGACTGGGCACATCTAAAGAAAGCTTTAGGACTATCTGGTGTGCACTGGCTCCTCCCCCTATGACCCCCCTCCAAGCCTCAGTTAGATCTCTGTGCCCGAACGAGAAGGGTGCACACTAGGGGCTCTCCTGAGCTTCTTAGTGAAAGTTTTAGTTTAGGTTTTTTATTTTCAGTGAGACCTGCTGGCAACAGGCTCACTGCATCGAGGGACTAAGGGCAGAAGAAGCGAACTCACCTGCGTGCAGAGTGGATTGGGCTTCTTAGGCTACTGGACATTAGCTCCAGAGGGACGATCACAGGCCCAGCCTGGATGGGTCCCAGAGCCGCGCCGCCGGCCCCCTTACAGAGCCAGAAGACAGAAGAGGTCCGGAAAATCGGCGGCAGAAGACGTCCTGTCTTCAACAAGGTAGCGCACAGCACTGCAGCTGTGCGCCATTGCTCTCAGCACACTTCACACTCCGGTCACTGAGGGTGCAGGGCGCTGGGGGGGGGGCGCCCTGAGACGCAATAAAAAACACCTTGGATGGCAAAAAATGCATCACATATAGCTCCTGGGCTATATGGATGCATTTAACCCCTGCCAGAATACATAAAAAAACGGGAGATAAGGCCGCCGATAAGGGGGCGGAGCCTATCTCCTCAGCACACTGGCGCCATTTTCCCTCACAGCTCCGTTGGAGGGAAGCTCCCTGTCTCTCCCCTGCAGTCACTACACTACAGAAAGGGTTAAAAAAGAGAGGGGGGGCACTAATTACGCGCAGTATTAAATGATACAGCAGCTATAAGGGGAAACACACTTATATAAGGTTATCCCTGTATATATATATAGCGCTCTGGTGTGTGCTGGCAAACTCTCCCTCTGTCTCCCCAAAGGGCTAGTGGGGTCCTGTCCTCTATCAGAGCATTCCCTGTGTGTGTGCTGTATGTCGGTACGTTTGTGTCGACATGTATGAGGGGAAAAATGATGTGGAGACGGAGCAGATTGCCTGTAATAGTGATGTCACCCCCTTAGGGGGTCGACACCTGAGTGGATGAACTGTTGGAAGGAATTACGTGACAGTGTCAGCTCTGTATAAAAGACAGTGGTTGACATGAGACAGCCGGCTACTCAGCTTGTGCCTGTCCAGACGTCTCATAGGCCGTCAGGGGCTATAAAGCGCCCGTTACCTCAGATGGCAGATATAGACGCCGACACGGATACTGACTCCAGTGTCGACGGTGAAGAGACAAATGTGACTTCCAGTAGGGCCACACGTTACATGATTGAGGCAATGAAAAATGTTTTACACATTTCTGATAATACGAGTACCACCAAAAAGGGGTATTATGTTCGGTGAGGAAAAACTACCTGTAGTTTTCCTGAATCTGAGAAATTAAATGAGGTGTGTGATGATGCGTGGTTTTCCCCCGATAACAACTGATAATTTCTAAAATGTTATTGGCATCATATCCTTTCCCGCCAGAGGTTAGGGTGCGTTGGGAAACACCCCCTAGGGGGGATAAAGCGCTCACACGCTTGTAAGGGCTCTACCCTCTCCTGAGATGGCCGCCCTTAAGGATCCTGCTGATAGAAAGCAGGAGGGTATCCTAAAATGTATTTACACACATACTGGTGTTATACTGCGACCAGCAATCGCCTCAGCCTGGATGTGCAGTGCTGGGTTGGCGTGGTCGGATTCCCTGACTGAAAATATTGATACCCTAGATAGGGACAGTATATTTTTGCCTATAGAGCATTTAAAAGATGCATTTCTAGATATGCGTGATGCACAGCGGAATATTTGCCGACTGGCATCAAGTCTAAGTGCGTTGTCCATTTCTACCAGTAGAGGGTTATGGACACGTCAGTGGTCAGGTGATGCGTATTCCAAACGGCATTTGGAAGTATTGCCTTATTAGGGGAGGAGTTATTTGGGGTCGGTCTTTCAGACCTGGTGGCCACGGCAACAGCTGGGAAATCCACGTTTGTACCCCAGGTCGCCTCTCAACATGAGAAGACGCCGTATTATCAGGCGCAGTCTTTTCGTGGACAAGCGGGCAAAAGGTTCCTCATTTCTGCCCCGTGACAGAGGGAGAGGAAGAAGGCTGCACAGCCAGTTCCCAGGAACAGAAACCCTCTCCCGCCTCTGCCAAGCCCTCAGTATGACGCTGGGGCTTTACAAGCAGAATCGGGCACGGTGGGGGGCCCGTCTCAATGAATTTCAGCGCGCAGTGGGCTCACTCGCAAGTAGACCCCTGGATCCTTCAGGTGATATCTCAGGGGTACAAATTAGAATTCGAGACGTCTCCCCCTCGCCGTTTCCTAAAGTCGGCTTTACCGATGTCTCCTTCTGACAGGGAGACAGTTTTGGAAGCCATTCACAAGCTGTATTCCCAGCAGGTGATAATCAAGGTACCCCTCCTGCAACAGGGAAAGGGGTATTATTCCACACTGTTGTGGTACCGAGGCCAGACGGCTCGGTGAGACCGATTCTAAATCTAAAATCTTTGAACACTTACATACAGAGGTTCAAATTCAAGATTGAGTCACTCAGAGCAGTGATTGCGAACCTGGAAGAAGGGGACTACATGATGTCTCGGGACATCTAGGATGCTTACCTTCATGTCAAAATTTACCCTTCTCACCAAGGGTACCTCAGGTTTATGGTACAGAACTGTCACCATCAGTTCAGACGCTGCCGTATGGATGGTCCACGGCACCCCGGGTCTTTACCAAGGTAATGGCCGAAATGATGATATTTCTTCGAAGGAAGGGAATTTTAGTTATCCCTTACTTGGACGATTCCCTGATAAGGGTAAGATCCAGGGAACAGTTGGAGGTCGGTGTAGCACTATCTCAGGTAGTGTTGCGGCAGCACGATTGGATTCTCAATATTCCAAAATCGCAGCTGGTTCCGACGACTTGTCTTCTGTTCCTAGGGATGATCCTGGACACAGTCCAGAAAAAGGTGTTTCTCCCGGAGGAGAAAGCCAGGGAGTTATCCGAGCTAGTCAGGAACCTCCTAAAACCGAGCCAAGTCTCAGTGCATCAATGCACAAGGGTTCTGGGTAAAATGGTGGCTTCCTACGAAGCAATCCCATTCGGCAGATTCCACGCAAGAACTTTCCAGTGGGACCTGCTGGACAAATGGTCCGGGTCGCATCTTCAGATGCATCAGCGGATAACCCTGTCACCAAGGACAAGGGTGTCCCTCCTGTGGTGGTTGCAGAGTGCTCATCTTCTAGAGGGCCGCAGATTCGGCATTCAGGACTGGGTCCTGGTGACCATGGATGCCAGCCTGCGAGGCTGGGGAGCAGTCACACAGGGAAGGAATATCCAGGGCTTATGGTCAAGCCTGGAGACATCACTTCACATAAATATCCTGAAGCTAAGGGCCATTTACAATGCTCTAAGCTTAGCAAGACCTCTGCTTCAAGGTCAGCCGGTGTTGATCCAGTCGGACAACATCACGGCAGTCACCCACGTAAACAGATAGGGTGGCACAAGAAGCAGGAGGGCAATGGCAGAAGCTGCAAGGATTCTTCGCTGGGCGGAAAATCATGTGATAGCACTGTCAGCAGTATTCATTCTGGGAGTGGACAACTGGGAAGCAGACTTCCTCAGCACGACCTTCACCCGGGAGAGTGGGGACTTCACCCAGAAGTCTTCCACATGATTATAAACCGTTGGGAAAAACTCGACAGGTATTGCGCCAGGTCAAGGGACCCTCAGGCAATAGCTGTAGACGCTCTGGTAACACCGTGGGTGTACCAGTCAGTGTATGTGTTCCCTCCTCTGCCTCTCATACCCAAGGTACTGAGATTGATAAGATGGAGAGGAGTAAGCACTATATTCGTGGCTCCGGATTGGCCAAGAAGGACTTGGTAACCGGAACTTCAAGAGATGCTCACGGAGGATCCGTGGCCTCTACCTCTAAGAAGGGACCTGCTCCAGCAAGGACCCTGTCTGTTCCAAGACTTACCGCGGCTGCGTTTGACGGCATGGCGGTTGAACGCCGGATCCTGAAGGAAAAAAGGCATTCCGGATGAAGTCATCCCTATCCTGATCAAAGCCAGGAAGGATGTAACCGCAAAACATTATCACCGCATTTGGCGAAAATATGTTGCGTGGTGCGAGGCCAGTAAGGCCCGACGGAGGAAATTCAACTGGGTCGATTCCTACATTTCCTGCAAACAGGAGTGTCTATGGGCCTGAAATTGGGGTCCATTAAGGTTCAAATTTTGGCCCTGTCAATTTTCTTCCAAAAAGAACTAGCTTCAGTCCCTGAAGTTCAGACGTTTGTAAAAGGGGTACTGCATATACAGCCTCCTTTTGTGCCTCCGGTGGCACTTTGGGATCTCAATGTAGTTTTTGGGTTCCAAAAGTCACATTGGTTTGAACCACTTAAATCTGTGGAGTTAAAATATATCACATGGAAAGTGGTCATGCTGTTGGCCCTGGCCTGGGCCAGGCGCGTGTCAGAATTGGCGGCTTTATCCTGTAAAAGCCCTTATCTGATTTTCCATTCGGACAGGGCGGAATTGAGGACTCGTCCTCAGTTTCTCCCTAAGGTGGTTTCAGCGTTTCACCTGAACCAACCTATTGTGGTGCCTGCGGCTACTAGGGACTTGGAGGACTCCAAGTTGCTAGACGTTGTCAGGGCCCTGAAAAATATATGTTTCCAGGACGGCTGGAGTCAGGAAATCTGACTCGCTGTTTATCCTGTATGCACCCAACAAGCTGGGTGCTCCTGCTTCTAAGCAGACTATTGCTCGTTGGATTTGTAGTACAATTCAGCTTGCACATTCTGTGGCAGGCCTGCCACAGCCAAAAATCTGTAAATGCCCACTCCACAAGGAAGGTGGGCTCATCTTGGGCGGCTGCCCGAGGGGTCTCGGCTTTACAACTTTGCCGAGCAGCTACTTGGTCAGGAGCAAATACGTTTGTAAAATTCTACAAAATTGATACCCTGGCTGAGGAGGACCTGGAGTTCTCTCATTTGGTGCTGCAGAGTCATCCGCACTCTCCCGCCCGTTTGGGAGCTTTGGTATAATCCCCATGGTCCTTACGGAGTCCCCAGCATCCACTTAGGACGTTAGAGAAAATAAGAATTTACTTACCGATAATTCTATTTCTCGTAGTCCGTAGTGGATGCTGGGCGCCCATCCCAAGTGCGGATTGTCTGCAATACTGGTACATAGTTAGTTACCAAAAAATCGGGTTATTGCTGTAGTGAGCCATCTTTTCTAGAGGCTCCTCTGTTATCATGCTGTTAACTGGGTTCAGATCACAAGTTGTACAGTGTGATTGGTGTGGCTGGTATGAGTCTTACCCGGGATTCAAAATCCTTCCTTATTGTGTACGCTCGTCCGGGCACAGTATCCTAACTGAGGCTTGGAGGGGGGTCATAGGGGGAGGAGCCAGTGCACACCAGATAGTCCTAAAGCTTTCTTTAGATGTGCCCAGTCTCCTGCGGAGCCGCTATTCCCCATGGTCCTTACGGAGTCCCCAGCATCCACTACGGACTACGAGAAATAGAATTATCGGTAAGTAAATTCTTATTTTTTATCGGCAACTTGGGAGTGTAAAGTGAAGGAGACAGAGTTTTTAAACAATATAGCTACACCATTCCTCTTAAAAGGGCCGTTTGCAAAATAACCGATAGGGAACCTGTGGTCTTTAAACGTAGGGGGCGCTAAGGACGAAAAGTGCGTCTCCTGCAGCGCAATAACATCTGCCTTGTGCCTAGCAAAATAGTCCAATGCTAACCTTCGCTTATTAGGGGATTTTAACCCCTTAACGTTCATGGACAGAACCTGGAGCATCGAGACGGTCTAAAGCACGCCATGAGTGGTGAGATATTTCGGTATACATATAAGAAATGATTTTGTCTCATACAGTTAGAGTGTTGCGAGAGGGGGGAGGGAGGAAATAACGAGGGAAGAAAGGGTAAGAACAAACCAAAACGACCCAGTACATCGGGTCGGTATAACTACTGCAAGGAAAGCAAAAAAATGTAGTAGTACATTAACGGGGGGAACATGTGGCCTAACGCCACCAGCACCTATGAACCTAGATGAGGAGAAAAAAAAAAAAAAAGAGACATGTACAGATACAAATATGCCTACCAACCATGTAAAGACAACAGAGAACATATACGCATGAACTAATGTACTAAACCATGAGCACGGAGCCGGGACTCCAGCGTTACAACTACTAACAGGGTGACTCACGTGGCCGCGTCTAGACGAAAGGCTAAGACCTATCCGTTAGAACGGTACAGCATAACGTCCATATTCAAAGTCCAAGTTTACAGTGACGACTTCAGGCGACGAGCCACTCCGACTGAAGTGTTGACTGTTTCTTGGATCCAGACGGCAGCGTGACAGGAATATCCCACTCCGATAGGAGCTTGATTCCAGCTTCCAATGAGGCAACCGTGTAGGATTTATTTTCATAGGAGATGATGAGCTTTACCGGAAAACCCCATCGATAATTGATCTCTTGGTCACGAAGCGCCAGTGTAACAGGGATAAACGAACGTCTTTTAGCCAAAGTCAAAGCCGAGAAATCCGGAAAGAGTTGTAATCCACCAAGCGCATTAGAATCCGAGTCTCTTGCCGCCTTTAGGATGCGTTCTTTCGTCGTGAAGAAGTGCACTCTCATGAGCGTGTCTCGCGGGAGCGATGGGGGAACCGAGCGTGGTTTAGGTAGTCTATGGATCCTGTCTATAAGCAGCTCCCTGGGGTCAGGCCTGGGCAAGAGCTTCCTAAATAACGCAGTGGCATAATCTTCCAGCTCGGAATTTTGCACGGAGTCGGGAATGCCTCGGATCTTGATATTATTGCGCCGAGATCTGTCCTCGATATCCGCAATCTTAAGTTTAAACGCCTCCAGGTCATTCTGCTGTTGATCATGAGCCGCTATGAGATCATTGTGAGACGAGACCAATTCCTCGACTTTCCGTTCCAGATGGTCTGTGCTTTCCCCTATAGCATGCAGTTCTGTCTTGACCTCTCGGACAGCCGCTGTGAGATCTTGGGTCAGCTCTGTTTTAAACGCTGATAGAGCCTGATACAGAGTTTTGACCGTGAGAGGGGCGTCGGATTCCGGGTCGAACCCCGGAGCAGAAACAGGACTGCGGGAAGGGTCTGTCGCAGAGGTGGCTATAGGGGACTTCCGTGCAGTTGAGGGGGCAGGAGCCGCTTTCTGAGACGGAAAAGATACTCCAGGAGGGAGCACCTCTTTAACCTTTTTCGACGGCATTCTGAAGTGATGGATCCCGGAGAATATATAGTGAAAGGTTAGGTAAGCATAGAGTTCAAAGGTGGTGGTGTGTAAACGGTCTGGACTACATCAGAAGAACGGCATCACCAGAGGCCCGGCATCCGGTCATCACCCTCCAGGAGCGCCCAAAGGCAGGCCTCCAGCGAGCAAGGGAGAAGGGGGAGCCAGGTACCCAGGCAGCAGCCAGCAGCACAGCGTCACAGGGGTCGGGCAGGCAGTGCCCCCCTGGGCAAACACTTACCCCTCCTGGGATATTCCCGCGGTATTGTGCAGGGTCGAGGAGTATGAGGAGGGAGCACAGAGTAGGAGCCAGGCCATCCACAGCTGCAGGGGGAGATAAGTGGCTCTTAGCAGGCCTCCACACCGGCAGGGCTCAGCAGGCGTGTGTGTGCAGCTAATTTAGGCCCCGGATCCCGGTGCTAGTGTTGGCCTCAACTCCCGGGGGCTTCAAAAAGGGCAGCAGACCCCTCGTTTTCCCCACGGGGGGGAGGGGGGGGGGGGTATTTATGTAGCAGAGGAAGCAGGACAGACTCGTGGGGGCAGGGGTGTGCAGGCGACCGGCGGGCTGGGTGTAGCAAGATGGCCGCCGCCGGGATAGGTGCGAGGACGAGGAGGCCGCAGCCGCGGCTCCGGAGGGCAAGGAGCGGGAGCTTGATCCTCGCCGCTGTCCCCGATGGTCTGGGGCAGGAGAGGGGCCTTGAGTGAGCCGGCCTGGAGGTATGGGGGAGCCGCCAGGGGTCCCGGTGCGGCCCCGTTCCGGTCCCGGAGCCCGCGCCCGGGAAGGCCCCAAACTCGAGGTCCCGGCTTCGGGACGAAGCGGAGGCCTCAACTGTAAAACAGTGCCAGGGGGCACCTCTCCAGCCTCCCCGGGTCCTGGGCGCGATGGGCACTCGCCAGAGGGCAAAATCGGAGGAGATACATGCACTTTAGGTGCAGGGCCGGCAGCCGCCGCAAAGTTTTTAACCAACTTTATGCCGACATGGCTAGAGAAGTTATGAAAAAGTCCAAAAACATGTAAAATTGGAAGAAAAAAAAAACCTGTGTCTACTTTTTTATGTTGACCATTTTCATCTCGACCTTTTGACCCTGCCTACCTTTTGTACTGTCTACCTTTTTCATGTCGACCTTTTGACCGTGTCAACCTAATGTCTGTCTACCATGTGGACAGAATGCAATTATTTGAAAAGCTGGTTGGGTGGCTGTTTTTTCCTATTAGATAGAAAAACACCCAACTGACTTTTCAAACAATTGAATACCCCCCCATGGTGTCTATCTATTGACTGTCTATCATCCGGATTCCCTTAGGTCCAGTTATGTGGTGAGGGACAGGATTCACTTTTGTTTGTCCACATATTTTATAATAGGCAAAACCAGTGCTTCTGGATGCCAATCACATTGACCATACATAATTAAAATTAGTCCTGGACCACCAACCCAGTGCACCCTACAAGTTCCCCAAAGCACCCAGTTTGAGAACCACTGATCTAGCTTGTTACGCAGGCTAATTTCTTTGTTAAACTTTGCATTGGGTTACATTTTGTTGTACTTATGTTTTACCTAAGAGTGGGAGAACATTATAAGGACTCTTGGCAAGTAAAGCGTAATATACCAGATTTCTGAAATCATGCTGTAGATGTAGAAGGAGCCAGATTAGTTGGCTGATCTGTGGCTTTGGTGAACTATACATAGATGCCGCTAGTTTGTATGATGGCTTTCGTTAAGACAATTACAGACATAAACTCATAGTTTGAATTTTTTATTTTTTTCATTACTTCAATAAATAGGAAAAAAACAAAAGTTTATTTTTTTCAATTATAATATATTGCACAGCTTTCATAACTTTTAAAGTGTTTTGGTAATGTTTGATTTTCTTTTTCTGTCAGCTCTCTGAAGCTCAAAAAGAGGACATCTTAAAATATATGGTAAGATAAAATCCGTTACAACACATTTCATTTGTTGACAATTATTTATCTTTTTAATGGATTTTATTTGAAATGTGAGCTACTGCAAATTATAACGGCAGAAACACTTAATAAAAATAGTTTAATATGTTTAGTGTTTATATATGAATATGGAGTTATGACTAGAACACAATATGTGAAATAATTGACACCATCGCACCCTTATGGGGTGTTTTGCTAAACTTGTGATGCCGGTGGAAGCTATGTGCTGTTCGGTAATGGTGAATCTGGTTAATGGCAGTTCACGGTAATTTCAGGTTACCGAGTTTATGACTTTGTGTTAATGCAGCTACCTTAGAAGGCTGTCATTTCTTTTTCCACATACAGGAACAATTTATGATTCAGTCCTCTGAAGAGGCAGCATTGGCAAAGAATTTTGAAGTGGAATTGGAGGCAGCAGCGAATGTATACTGTCGGAATGCTGGAACAGTACTTGTACGTGTTTTGGTTTATTTTTCTCCACTTTCTCAATAGAGTTGATACCAATGAATTGTTCTTATTTATGTGTACTCCATATTTAGGCACATCCTGTCTCTCCTTCCACTGGAAAAACACCATTTTCTTTTACGTCCTAGAACAGTGGTTCTCAAACTCGGTCCTCAGGACCCCACACAGTGCATGTTTTGCAGGTAACCCAGCAAGTGCACAGGTGTATTAATTACTCACTGACACATTTTAAAAGGTCCACAGGTTGAGCTAATTATTTCACTTGTGATTCTGTGAGGAGACCTGCAAAACATGCACTGTGTGGGGTCCTGAGGACCGAGTTTGAGAACCTGTGTCCTAGAAGATGCTGGTGTCCATATTAGTGACATGGGGTATAGATGGGTCCATCAGGAACCATTGGCACTTTAAGAGTTTAATAGTGTGGGCTGGCTCCTCCCTCTATGCCCCTCCCTCCTACCAGATTCAGTTTAGAAAATGTGCGCAGAGGACCCGGTCACAGCTAGGGGATCTCTACTGAGCTTCTTTAGAAAAAGTAAAAAATGTTCTTTTCAGAGTTTTTTGTTTTACAGGAAGGCTGCTGGCGACAGCCTCCCTGCAGCGTGGGACTAAGGGGGAGAACAGTGTCTGCCCTGCGGGGTCTTGAGCCACTGCCCCCGCTGACTGAACATTTGGCTTCAGAGGGGTCTGATCGCGCCCCCCGCCGCAGGGTAACGCTCGCCCCGGCAGCCGGCCGCCAACCCCTCAGGAGCTGAAGAGGTGGCGCGAGTCACTGCCCCCCCCCTTGCAAGCGGGGGGGACAGTGTGATGCAGGCAGCCTTAGGGTAAGGAGCGCAGTCTCACCCGGTATTACCGGTCCCGGGATCTACCGCGTTAAAGGACATGGCAGATCGCAAGGTGGATGTTACGCTAAAATCCATTTACACGGCTTCTTGGGCTATATTGCAGCCTACTATAGCCTGTGCTTGTATTGCTAAAGCTATTGCCAGGTGGTCTATCACTCTGCAGGAGGAGTCGAGTACGCTGGACAAAGGTGACGTTGATTTATTTTTACGTACTATTCAGGATTCTACAGGGTTCCTGGTGGATTCCATGAAGGACCTGGGTGCCATGGCTGCGGGGATCTCCTCCATGTCCGTCTCTGCTCGCAGAGATCTCTGGCTGCACAACTGGTCTGCGGAATCCAGGAATTATGTAGAAGGCCTGCCATACAAAGGACAGGCTCTCTTTGGAGAGGTGCTGGATGCGTGGATTGCCACGGCTACCGCGGGTAAGTCTCCTTTTCTCCCCTCCGCTGCACCGGCTGTGAAGAAGCCCTTTTCATCTGCCACGTCAAAGTCCGTTCGGACTTCCGCGAGGCCTAAAAAGAATAAGCCTTCGAACACCTTCTTCAGAGGTAGTCATGCCAATGGAAAGAAACCCGCTCCCGTAGGTTCCCAGACCCAGAAACCCGCTTCTGATACCCCTAAGTCGTCCGCATGACGGTGTACAGCTAGGCCTGGAGGAAGGTCAGGTAGGGGCAAGACTCTGGCAGTTCAGCCACGTCTGGGTGTCGTCGGGTCTGGACCCCTGGGCAGGGCCGAAACTAGGATTTTCGTCACCCGGGGCAAGGCAAGAGTTTGCGCCCCCTTCCCCAAAAAAACAACAACAGTAAAACAACTCTGTCAGACTAAAATATCAGATTACCAGGAATTGTGAAAAATGGAGATACTATTGGACAATATTCCTCTATTTGCATCAAATGCCCTACAGTATGCGTCACATGCCCTGCCAGCGTGTTCAACTACATGATCCACTGTGTGTCCCCATACATTGCACTATATCATAACACTTTGTCACTGCATTACATTCTCCTATCCACTGCACTACGTCACTATACTAAATCCCCTACACGCTGAACTACATCCCTACACGACATGCCCCTATGCTCTGCACTACATACCCTATATGCTACACTACATCACTACACTACATCCCCTTATATGCTACACCACATCAGTGCACTACATGCCCCTATACACTGCAATACATTACTATACTACATACCCTATATGGTACACTATATCACTACACTACATCCCCTTATATGCTACACCACATCAGTGCACTACATGCCCATATATACTGCAATATATTACTACACTACATACCCTATATGGTACACTACATCACTACACTACATCCCCTTATATGCTACACCACATCAGTGCACTACATGCCCCTATACACTGCAATACATTACTATACTACATACCCTATATGGTACACTATATCACTACACTACATCCCCTTATATGCTACACCACATCAGTGCACTACATGCCCATATATACTGCAATATATTACTACACTACATACCCTATATGGTACACTACATCCCCCTATAAGTTACACCAAATCCCCCCATCTGGGAGTCACAGTGGAGCTTGATACTCCTGAGAGCACAGTGCGCTTCCTTAGCTTGTACGGTGCACTGCACGCTAGTCTCAGCACTGCGTGGCAAGGAAGAGTTTAAGACAGTAGCCGGCATAGAAGAGATCCCAGGTACTGGAGCTCACCTGCACAGCATTGGAGCCAGCTATGGGCAGACAGGTGGGTCAGAGACATTGCCAAGGGTTCTGTCTGGTGTCTCACTGGAGCAGCACAGCACTGCCGGTTGAAAAAAAAAACTAAAAAAGAAAACCATGTTTCTCTAGAACTCCTTGGCGCCCCCTCAAATCCTGCACCTGGGGCGCATGCCCCCTTAGGAATTCAAGACTGGATCCTTTTAACCACAGATGCAAGTCTAAAAGGTTGGGGAGCGGTCGCTCTGGGGGAAACCTTTACAACGCCCTTCTGCAACCAGCACACCTTCTACAGGACCGGGCTGTTCAGGTGCACTCGGACAATGTGACCACGGTGGCCTACATAAACCGACAAGGCGGAACGAAGAGCAGGGCTGCCATGTCACACGTGTCAAAAATCCTCATCTGGGCAGAAAGGCACGTGGAGGCAATCTTCATTCCAGGTGTAAACAACTGGGAAGCAGACTTCCTCAGCAGACACAATTTCCATCCAGGAGAGTGGGGCCTCCATCCGGAGGTGTTCGAGGAGGTAACCGGTTGGTGGGGGGTTACCCACATAGACATGATGGCCTCATTCCTCAACAAGAGGCAACGGAGGTACTGGTCCAGGTCAAGAGACCCACAGGCAGTGCCGGTGGACGCACTGGTAACACCATGGGTGTTCAAGTCAGTGTATGTGTTCCCTCCACTTCCTCTGATTCCAAAGGTTCTTTAGCTCGTAAGAAGAACAAAGGTTCTGGCAATCCTCATTGTTCCGGACTGGCCAAGGAGGGCTTGGTACACGGATCTGCTGGATCTTCTGCTGGAAGAATCACGGCCCTTACCTCTTCGGGAGGATCTGCTTCTGCAGGGGCCGTTTGCTTATCAAGACTTACCGCGGCTATGTTTGACGGCATAACGGTTGAACGCCAGATCTTAGCTCGGAAAGGTATCCCGAGTGAGGTCATTCCTACCCTGATACAGGCCAGGAAGGGGGTAACGTCTAAACATTACCATCGTATTTGGAAGAAATATGTTTCTTGGTGTGAGGCTAAGAAGTTTCCGGCGGTGGAGTTTCAACTTGGACGTTTTCTCCTTTTCCTGCAAGCAGGGGTGGATATGGGACTGAGAGTGGGCTCCATCAAGGTCCAGACCTCTGCTTTGTCCATCTTCTTCCAGAAACAATTGGCTGTTTTTCCTGAGGTTCAGACCTTTTTGAAAGGGGTTTTGCACTTTCAACCTCCCTTTGTGGCGCCTACGGCTCCATGGGATCTTGATGTGGTGTTGCAGTTACTACAATCTGCTTGGTTTGAGCCTCTACAGGAGGCTGACCTCAAGTTTCTCACGTGGAAAGCGGTCACCTTGTTGGGCTTGGCTTCTGCGCAACGCGTGTCGGAATTGGGGGCTTTATCTTGTAAAAGCCCCTATTTGATCTTCCATGAAGACAGGGCGGAAGGACTCGTCCACAGTTCCTTCCTAAGGTTGTGTCTGCTTTCCACATCAACCAACCTATTGTGGTGCCAGTGGCTACTGACTCAGTTACTTCAAAGGCCTTGGATATAGTGAGGACTTTGAAGATTTACGTGAAGAGGACGACTCCTCATAGGAAAAGTGACTCCGTTTGTCCTCTATGATCCAAAGAAAATTGTATGTCCTGCTTCTAAGCAGTCTATTTCCCGCTGGATAAGGTTCACTATCCAGCATGCTTATTCTACGGCAGGATTGTCGTGTCCGAAATCTGTAAAGGCCCACTTAACTCGGCGGTACAACTCTGCTGAGCAGCTACTTGGTCTGGGTCGAACACGTTTGCCAAGTTTTACAAGTTCGATACTTTGGCCTCTAATGACCTCAAGTTTGGTCAAGCAGTGTTGCAGGAGCCTCCGTGCTCTCCCTCCCATACTGGGAGCTTTGTAACATCCCCATGGTACTAATATGGACCCCAGCATCCTCTAGGACGTAAGAGAAAATAGGATTTTGGTTACCTACCGGTAAATCCTTTTCTTGTAGTCCGTAGAGGATGCTGGGCGCCCGCCCTGCGCTTCGTTTTCCTGCATTGGTTTTATTGTTCATTGTTACCTGGTTACTAGGTAAGTTCTGCATTATTTACTGTTTCAGCTGTTGCTGAAGTTGTTTCGGCATGTTGGCCGGATTCTCCTGTTGTGTGAGCTGGTGTGAATCTCGCCACTATCTGTGTAATTCCTTCTCTCAACGTATGTCGTCTCCTCTGGCTCAGTTTCTAGACTGAGTCTGGTAGGAGGGGCATAGAGGGAGGAGCCAGCCTACACTATTAAACTCTTAAAGGGCCAATGACTCCTGGTGGACCCGTCTATACCCCATGGTACTAATATGGACCCCAGCATCCTCTACGGAATACGAGAAAAGGATTTACCGGTAGATAACCAAAATCCTATTTTTCCTGCATTGTTGATAACTAATGCTTTGGTACTATTTGTGAATAACTTGGGTGATTATTATTATGTTTTGTTCCACACATGGGATTTTTGAAGACGAAACTCCTGTCTGAGTATATATCCCAAGACTGACAGGACAGTATAGTGATCTGTAATGTACAGCAAATTTCTTGGTCTGTGGTGCATAGTAAGAAATTTCTATCTCTTTTCTTGTCCACTATTGAAGGGAAACCACACAGCTGTGACAGAACAAAGCATAAAAACGCACAATACTGGTTAACTTAAATCAGAGACATTCTGATGTTGTGATAAATTATAGATGCTGAATACGCTGATATTTATTTCTGCTTATTTCTCATGTTGGAACAAAGTCTGGCCACTGCCATTTAGACCTGTCAATCACACTGGATAACACCAATCAATGCTGTTTAATGCTGCAATGTGTTAGAGAACCTGGTGAGGCTGATGTCTGCTTGATTGTGTCATGTTCAGACCAGGTTTAGCCTCGATTGCACTGTGGTCTTTGGTATATTGCACAATCTAAAAACATTTGTCTTTGTGACTGTGACACACAAACACAGTTCGGTTATGTAGACAACAACTAACTCTACCATCCTGTGAAACCTATTGAATTTATGTTTCTGCCATAACAGTGAATTTTCCCGTTTTCATGTGACCTGTGGGCCACAGTGTATTGTGGTGGGGGAGAAGTTGGGAGGGTCCTGTCACTCTGCATCAATGAATAGACGCTGTGCGCATACATATTCACAGGACATAGAAGAACTGGGGGCATGCCACACAGAGAGCTGTGTATGCCCCCTCAGTGCTGACAACGGGGGAGTGGCTCGTGATCCATACTTGCCTACCTGACCCTCTGCATGAGGGAGAAAAATCTCTGTTCCTGGACTTCCCTGGTAATGTATGATTGCCATCACCTGTGGTGAGCTAGTTAATTGATAAGAAAGGTGTTTCACCACAGGTGATGGCAATCATACATTACCAGGAAAGTCCAGGTACAGAGCATTTTCTCCCTCATGGAGAGGGTCAGGTAGGCAAGCATGTCGTGATCGCAGCACTCCCACAAAGCCGTTCCCCTTCTCTGTAGGCCACGCCCCTTTTCGACAATAAGGTCCCGCTTCTCCTCATAAAGATGTTGTGAGGTATGGTTTTGCATTGAGACAGTTAGAAAGTGTAATAGGGATGAAGCCAGCAAGCAAACCACATAACTACATTACAGTGTGGTAATTCATCCAACCAGGTGTATAGCTCAAAATTTACAGTCTTAAATTATTTCTTCAGTTAAATATTAAAGAAATAGTGTAGCAATCTAGGTAGAGTATGTACACGTGTGTATTTGTGTGTGTGTTTATCTTACATAACTACCAACTGTCCTGATTACAGTGGGAAAGTCCCGCTATTCATATACTGTACCGATGTCTCTCCTGCCTGCTGGGTGAAGGTTGGGAGAGCCTTTGATCACCGCTGCTCTGCACGGCAAAGCTGCGAGTGATTCCTGCATAGGTGCCATGCACATGTGCACAGCATCTATGCAGTTCAGGGAGGTTAGCCAGGGAGACTGCCTAACAGCATGGAGAGCACTGGGATTTCCCCCCCAAAGTGATGAAAATGGGAGATGTGGTGCAAGGCCATGTTCTCCCACCCACGGCCATGCTCCTTATTCAGGTGAGGTCAGGCCTCCTTTTTGACGTGCTAGGGTTCTGACTGCAGCACATACATTATTGGGAGGTATATTAAATATGTAGAGGTAGAGATATATATATAGATAGATAAATGGATTGACATAAATTTAGCCATATCATTAAAACCTCTGGCAGGTGAAGTGAATAATAATAATTATCCTGTTATATTCTACCCTTTGACAGTTGCCAGTGTATTAGGCAGGTAGTGAGCATAGAAAAACGGTGAACCGGCAGCAGTCATGGGCAGCCCAGGCTCATTGATGCATGTGGCCATCTGGTTATATCCCACAGAAGAGCTACTGTAGCACAAATTGCTGGAAAAGTTATTGCTGGCTATGTTAATAAGGTGTCAGAACACACACTGCTGCAGCACAGCTTCATGCATAGCCACAGACTGTTCATTGTGCCAATGGTAACCCCCTTCCAACCACCGAAAATACATACTTTCTGCAGCAGGGTACATAGGGTTCCACTTGGAACATCGGGGTTGTAGATGATGGATCAGGAATTTGGGCACCAAACAGTTAAAGCTTTCAGCATATCAGTTCTGAGATGGTGTCTGCAGCAAGTAGGTGCACTGAACAGGGGGGGGGCTGCTACTGCAGCCCCAAAAGGTTTTTTATTTTTTACTTAACATTGACTTTACTTCTTCTAGGCTTGCAGCGCTGTAACTCAGATTTGCTTCAGTGCTGCAGCTTTATCGCCTCCCAGCCGGCGCCGAAACTCCTGCTGGCTGAAGCCTCTCAGACACGTACTTGCAGCAGGGGAAACCCGCGGTTATTAGCGCACGCTGTGGTGTAGACCCAGGACTGCGTGGTCGATGCTGGGGAGGCAGGTAAGAGGGTTCTCTCTGCGGGACCTGCGGCTAAATCATGGTCTGCTACGGTCTGGGAAGACGGACTGCAGCACTCGCGTGGACTCTGTCTTAGAGCAGGGGCCCCACTATGGTTGTGTCTATGTTACCTTCGTGCTCAGGACCTGGAAGTGACAAAACGAGAGGACAGGAGAGAACTTCCGCCCTTACAGCACCTAAATGTGTTCATCATTCTCTGTTCGTTTTGGGTAATTTTTTTACCTATTTATTAAGGCTCAGTAGTACCTGGGGTTCGAGACCAGCATAGGGGGAGATGGCACTTTGACCTGTAGCCCCTTCCCTGGCTTTGGGCGCCATCTACTGCAGATTTCCTGCCCTTGAGCTGTATCACTCTCCCACTTTCCTCATAGAGACCAGGCAGCCATCTTACAACAAGGCAGCAAGCAGATAGCCGGGATTGCGGGGCTATGTCTGCCTGTAGAAATGCCTGAACAGGCCAGGTTTTTACATCACTTAAATATCCTACCTGCCTTACAATGGCTGAGCAGTTGATATAAGTATTCATTGCAGTTATATTGTATAATTGTCTTCATTGTGCGGGACTGTGTGTGCTGATTCTGCTGTCTAGTTTCACTTTCAGTTTATCTCAGATAACTATCACTGCTATTCTATACATTGGGGTAAGGTGCTGTTTTGGTCAGAGTTCACAGAATATATTTATATCAATCTCTTTATATCTGTATTTTCAGTCACTTACTGCCCTGTACTTATTTCATTACATTTAATGTACTGCTCACAGAATTATCTATATAAGTATATTTATATCGGTGTTTTCATTCTCGTACTTCCTTGTACCTATTTCATTGCATTTATTGTACAGTGTTTGTCTCTTTTGTTTTACTGCTATGTCTAACAAAAACGGCCACAAGCATGCTGAATCTCCTGTGTTACTATCATGCAGTTTGTTCAGCAGGTGTAACTGAGGAGGATAAGGTAAATGATGGTCTCTGTGCCTCCTAGCTAGTCTGCTGCTCCTGACCCCGCGCAGGAGCCCCCAAGGGCAGCCTTTTCCACACTGTTTGGTACTTTGGTGGAACGTCTTGTGTCCCCTATGGGCCCACCTTTGATACTACCTCCTAAAATGGTACCTATTGCAAATCCACCTTGGGCGGAAACTTTGTGTAATCAGCAGCAACAACTGAATCAGTCCCTTACTATAAATAAGGCTCCAATAGGACACAGACGTTTCTTGGGTCGGGTCATTATAAGCAGGCTACCTCATCCTCCCAATCTTCTCTCTGATGTTTCATCTAAAGAGGTGGGGTGCATACAGCCCTTTCTGACACAGACTCCTGTGTTGCTGAGGAAGAAGCCCCTACTTTAGTAGATGTCCCTGCTCCTATAGACATTATAAAGCAGATTCCACAGCTCACGGATGAGGAGGAACCCACTATGGTGGCTAAGAAAACTGATATGTTTAAAAAGCAAAAGGTATTTAAGACTGCATTACCCCAATCTGATCATTTTCTGGACATTAGGCGAGAGCCCTGGACCACTCCAAGTAAAAAGTTCCCTTTGTCCAAACGGGCTCTAGCTCGTTATCCTTAATGATATCTGTAACAAATGGGAAAATACACTGCTGGTGGATTCTCATGTCTTCCGCCTTGTGGTGTCATCCACTCTGCCTGTTACCACTGTCACCTCCCTGAGGGAACCGACAGATAAACGTATTGAAAGTTACCTGAAATCTATTTTCTCTAACGTCCTAGTGGATGCTGGGGACTCCGTAAGGACCATGGGGAATAGACGGGCTCCGCAGGAGACTGGTCACTCTAAGAAAGATTTAGTACTATCTGGTGTGCACTGGCTCCTCCCTCTATGCCCCTCCTCCAGACCTCAGTTAGAATCTGTGCCCGGCCAGAGCTGGGTGCTCCTAGTGGGCTCTCCTGAGCTTGCTAAAAAAGAAAGTATTTTGTCAGGTTTTTTATTTTCAGAGAGCTTCTGCTGGCAACAGACTCTCTGCTACGTGGGACTGAGGGGAGAGAAGCAAACCTACTAACTGTGGCTAGGTTGCGCTTCTTAGGCTACTGGACACCATTAGCTCCAGAGGGATCGAACACAGGAACCTAACCTTGATCGTCCATTCCCGGAGCCGCGCCGCCGTCCCCCTCGCAGAGCCAGAAGTACAGAAGCAGCAGAAGCAATAAGACATCGAAATCGGCGGCAGAAGACTCCTGTCTTCACTGAAGGTAGCGCACAGCACTGCAGCTGTGCGCCATTGCTCCCGCAAAGATACCTGATGGCAAAAGTATACATATATACAGTCAGGCACTGTATATATGTACGAGCCCCCGCCATTTTTACACATAAGAAGCGGGACAGAAGCCCGCCGCTGAGGGGGCGGGGCCTTCTTCCTCAGCACACCAGCGCCATTTTCTCTTCACAGCTCCGCTGGAAGGACGCTCCCCAGGCTCTCCCCTGCAGTATATCAGGTGCAATAGAGGGTAAAAAATAGAGGGGGGGCACATAAATTTAGGCGCAGATATATATATATATATATATATATATATAAAAACAGCAGCTACTGGGTAAACACTAAGGTACTGTGTAATCCCTGGGTAATCCCTGGGTTATATAGCGCTGGGGTGTGTGCTGGCATACTCTCTCTCTGTCTCCCCAAAAGCCTTTGTGGGGTCCTGTCCTCAGTCAGAGCATTCCCTGTATGTGTACGGTGTGTCGGTACGCCTGTGTTGACATGTTTGATGAGGAAGGATACGTGGAGGCAGAACAAGTGCAAACAGATGTGGTGTCGCCCCTGACGGGGCCGACACCTGATTGGATGGATATGTGGAAGGTGTTAAATGATAATGTAAGCTCCTTACATAACAGATTGGATAAAGCTGTAGCCTTGGGACAGTCGGGGTCTCAACCCATGCCTGCTCCCACAGCGCAGAGGCCGTCAGGGTCTCAAAAGCGTCCAATATCCCAGTTAGTTGACACAGATGTCGACACGGAATCTGATTCCAGTGTCGACGACGATGATGCAAAGTTGCAGCCTAAAATGACTAAAGCTATCCGCTACATGATTGTGGCAATGAAGGATGTATTACACATTTCTGAGGAAAATCCTGTCCCTGACAATAGGATTTATATGTATGGGGAGAAAAAGCAAGAAGTGACTTTTCCCCCGTCACATGAATTGAATGAATTATGTGAAAAAGCATGGGATTCCCCTGATAGGAAGCAAGTTATTTCCAAAAGATTACTAATGGCGTTTCCTTTCCCGCCAACGGACAGGTTACGCTGGGAATCCTCACCCAGGGTAGACAAGGCGTTGACGCGCTTGTCTAAAAAGGTGGCCCTGCCGTCTCAGGATACGGCCGCCCTAAAGGATCCTGCGGATAGAAAGCAGGAAGCTATCCTGAAGTCTGTTTACACACATTCTGGTACGCTGCTGAGGCCAGCAATTGCTTCGGCCTGGATGTGTAGTGCGGTAGCAGCATGGACGGATACTCTGTCTGAGGAGTTAGATACCCTGGACAGGGACTCTGTTCTAATGACCCTGGCACATATCAAGGACGAGGTCCTGTATATGCGGGATGCCCAGAGGGACATTTGCCTGCTGGGCTCTAGAGTAAACGCAATGTCCATTTCTGCCAGAAGGGTCTTATGGACTCAGCAATGGACAGGGGATGCCGACTCTAAAAAACACATGGAGGTTTTACCGTATAAGGGTGAGGAATTGTTTGGGGATGGTCTATCAGACCTAGTTTCCACAGCTACGGCTGGGAAGTAAAATTTCTTGCCTTATGTCCCTCCACAGCCTAAGAAAGCACCGTATTACCAAATGCAGTCCTTTCGTTCGCAAAAGAGCAAGAAAGTCAGAGGTGCATCCTTTCTTGCCAGAGGCAGGGGTAAAGGAAAGAGGCTGCACCACGCAGCTAGTTCCCAAGAACAAAAGTCCTCCCCGGGTTCCACTAAATCCACCGCATGACGCTGGGGCTCCACAGGCGGAGCCAGGAGCAGTGGGGGCGCGTCTCCGACATTTCAGCCGCCAGTGGGTTCGCTCACGGGTGGATCCTTGGGCTATACAAGTTGTGTCTCAGGGATACAAGCTGGAATTCGAGGTGACGCCCCCTCACCGTTACCTAAAATTGGCCTTGCCAGCTTCCCCCATGGAAAGGGAGGTAGTGCTGGCAGCAATTCACAAGCTATACCTCCAGCAGGTGGTTGTAAAGGTTCCACTCCTTCAACAGGGAAGAGGTTACTATTCCACTATGTTTGTAGTACCGAAACCGGACGGTTCGGTCAGACCCATCTTGAATTTAAAATCCCTAAACATTTATCTGAGGACATTCAAGTTCAAAATGGAATCGCTCAAAGCGGTCATTGCAAGCCTGGAAGAGGGGGATTTTATGGTGTCTCTGGACATCAAGGATGCTTACTTGCATGTCCCCATTTATCCACCTCATCAGGAGTACCTCAGATTTGTGGTACAGGACTGTCATTACCAATTCCAGACGTTGCCGTTTGGGCTCTCCACGGCACCGAGAATATTTACCAAGGTAATGGCGGAAATGATGGTGCTCCTGAGAAAGCAAGGAGTCACAATTATCCCATACTTGGACGATCTCCTCATAAAGGCGAGGTCCAGAGAGCAGTTGTTGATCAGCGTAGCACACTCTCAGGAAGTGTTACAACAGCACGGCTGGATTCTGAATATCCCAAAATCACAGCTGATTCCTACGACGCGTCTGCCCTTTCTGGGCATGATTCTGGACACGGACCAGAAGAAGGTGTTTCTCCCGACGGAGAAGGCTCAGGAGCTCGTGACTCTAGTCAGAGGCCTCTTAAAACCGAAACAGGTGTCAGTGCATCACTGCACGCGAGTCCTGGGAAAGATGGTGGCCTCATACGAAGCCATTCCCTTCGGCAGGTTCCATGCGAGGTGCTCACCTTCTCGAGGGCCGCAGGTTCGGCATACAGGACTGGGTCCTGGTGACCACGGATGCGAGCCTCCGAGGATGGGGGGCAGTCACTCAGGGAAGAAACTTCCAAGGGTTGTGGTCAAGTCGGGAGGCTTGTCTGCACATAAATATACTGGAACTAAGGGCCATATACAACGCCCTGAGTCAAGCGGAGCCTCTGCTTCGCAACCGACCGGTGCTGATTCAGTCAGACAACATCACCGCAGTGGCTCATGTAAACCGCCAGGGCGGCACAAGAAGCAGAGTGGCGATGGCGGAAGCCACCAGGATTCTTCGTTTGGCAGAGAATCACGTGCAAGCACTGTCAGCAGTGTTCATTCCGGGAGTGGACAACTGGGAAGCAGACTTCCTCAGCAGACACGCTCTCCACCCGGGAGAGTGGGGACTTCATCAAGAGGTCTTCATGCTGATTGCACAGCGGTGGGAACTGCCACAGGTGGACATGATGGCGTCCCGCCTCAACAAAAAGCTAAAAAGATATTGCGCCAGGTCAAGGGACCCTCAGGCGATAGCTGTGGACGCACTAGTGACACCGTGGGTTTACCAGTCGGTCTATGTGTTTCCTCCTCTTCCTCTCATACCCAAGGTGCTGAGAATTATAAGAAAAAGAGGAGTGAGAACAATATTCATTGCTCCGGACTGGCCAAGAAGGACTTGGTACCCGGAACTGCAAGAAATGCTCACAGAGGACCCGTGGCCTTTGCCTCTCAGACAGGACCTGTTACATCAAGGGCCCTGTCTGTTCCAAGACTTACCGCGGCTGCGTTTGACGGCATGGCGGTTGAACGCCGGATCCTAGAGGAAAAGGGCATTCCGGATGAAGTTATTCCTACGCTGATAAAGGCTAGGAAAGAGGTGACAGCAAAACATTATCACCGTATATGGCGAAAATATGTTGCTTGGTGTGAGGCCAGGAAGGCCCCTACAGGGGAATTCCAACTGGGTCGATTCCTGCACTTCCTACAGTCAGGAGTGACTGTGCCTAAAATTAGGATCCATAAAAGTCCAGATTTCGGCCCTATCCATTTTCTTTCAAAAGGAACTGGCTTCACTGCCTGAGGTTCAGACGTGCTGCATATTTAGCCCCCTTTTGTGCCACCAGTGGCACCTTGGGATCTTAACGTGGTGTTGGATTTCCTGAAATCCCACTGGTTTGAGCCACTTAAAACCGTGGAACTAAAATATCTCACGTGGAAAGTGGTCATGCTGTTGGCTTTAGCTTCAGCTAGGCGTGTATCAGAATTGGCGGCTTTGTCATGTAAAAGCCCCTATCTGGTTTTCCATATGAACAGGGCAGAATTGCGGACTCGTCCGCAGTTTCTGCCATAGGTGGTGTCATCTTTTCATTTGAACCAACCTATTGTGGTGCCGGCGGCTACTCGTGACTTGGAGGACTCCAAGTTGCTGGACGTAGTCCGGGCTTTGAAGATTTATGTATCCAGAACGGCTGGAGTCAGGAAGACTGACTCGCTGTTTATCCTGTATGCATCCAACAAGCTGGGTGCTCCTGCTTCAAAGCAAACTATTGCTCGCTGTATCTGTAACACGATTCAGCAGGCTCATTCTGCGGCTGGATTGCCGCTGCCAAAATCAGTAAAAGCCCATTCCACAAGGATAGTGGGCTCTTCTTGGGCGGCTACCCGAGGGATTTCGGCATTACAGCTTTGCCGAGCTGCTACTTGGTCGGGTTCAAATACTTTTGCTAAATTCTATAAGTTTGATACCCTGGCTGAGGAGGACCTTGTGTTTGCCCATTCGGTGCTGCAGAGTCATCCGCACTCTCCCGCCCGTTTGGGAGCTTTGGTATAATCCCCCTGGTCCTTACGGAGTCCCCAGCATCCACTAGGATGTTAGAGAAAATAAGAATTTACTCACCGGTAATTCTATTTCTCGTAGTCCGTAGTGGATGCTGGGCGCAGTGTTCAATGCATTGACCCTTGCTCGACCTCTTCTACAGAACAGACCAGTTCAAGTCCAGTCAGAAAATGCCACAATGGTGGCTTATAGCAAACGACACCAGCAACTGCATGTTGATAATGGAAGTGTCCAAGATTCTACATTTTGCCGAACGTTATCTAACGGCCATATCAGCGGAATGTGTTCTTTTGTGCCTAACCTCTTTCTTCTTTCCTTTCTGCTTCCTGCATTGAACTGGTTAACAAAACTGATGTCCTTTGCCTGGAGGCAGGGTTATAGAGGAGAGACGCCGTGCATTCTTGGGATATGCTGAAAGCTTTAACTGTTTGGTGCCTGGATTCCTGATCCACCTCCTACAACCCCGATGTTCCCTGTGGACCTATGTACTTCGCAAAAGGAGACTTATCAAAGGTAAGTCTACCATAACACTTCTTTTTGTCAGAACTGGACCATGGAGCAGTGGCCTGGTTTGACAAATCACATCTGCTTGATGTACGTGTGCTTACTTCAAACAGAGACCAATTAAGGGCCACGTGGGCCTGGGGGTGAAAATGACCAAGGGCCTATTAAGGTGCTGTAATATCTGCTGTGCGGGTGGTACCAGTGCCATGTGGGCGTGTAGACCTCTTACACTATCAACTCTTCCTAAATACGTAAAAGTACTAAAAATGTTTTATTTTGAGAGGAAAATAGAAATACAATTTTAAAACTATGATTTTGGCTAACCGTGTGACCAGCTTGACATGCTGTCATGGTTGTTGCCCTATTTTTATGTGGAGACCTGGAGCTGTAGTCCTACCTGCCCCATTGTTATTCTGGCACTGCCTTTAAGTAAGGAAGAGATGGCACCTGGATGCAATATGAGAAGGCAAGCAGGCGATGGCATTGTGATGCTCTGGGCAATGTTCTGGGAATCCTTGGGTTTTGGCGTTTATGTGGAAATAAATATGTACCGCCTACCTAAACATTATTGCATACTAAGTACACCCCTTTTATGGAAACAATATTACCTGATTTTTTTTTTTTTACCTCTTGCAGCAGGAAAATGCGCCCGTCCACATAGCAAAAATTGTTTAGGAATGGAACATGATGAAAAGTTGTAGTGTTGACTTGTACTCCAAATTCCCTAGATCTCAGTTTGATAGAGCATCTATAGTATGTGATTAAAACAGTAGCAAGTTTAAATCCTGCGATAAAAGTCAGGAACCTGAACTAGAAGCCCATTGTGTAACTTCTGAATTTGCCTATTGGATAGTTCCAAATCGGTCTGGTTAACTGCTCAAAAAGAATGGACAGATTTTCTGATGGAAAAGACTCAACAGAAGCTTTTTTTCACGTCTCATTTATTTTATGCTACAGGCGATGGACCGGGTACCTATCTAGCCAGTTTTACTGTGGTGGAACTTGCTTGATCGTGTGGTACAGCCTTGGTGCAAAATCCACAAATTGCATTGTAATTCGTCTTATATTGTCAACCGTTGTATAGCTCCAAATTGGGCTGTAATCCGTTGGAGATGAATAGTTATATACACAACATACCACTACCCTCTCTTACCAGCGAAGCCCGAAATCTCTTAGTAGCTCCTTTAACATCAGATGAGATTGAAGCTGCAATCAAACATCTCCTAGTGGTAAAGCTTCAGGACTGGATGGAATTCCATCAGAATTGTACAGAAACACTAAGACTATTTTGTGCCCCGTTTACTTAACATATTTAAGTTAATCTTTGAGCAAGATATGCGCCCTCCCTTAATGCAGAGGCATTGTTATACTTAGGCCTGACAAGGACCCTGGGAATGTTGAGTCTCATCGCCCTATATCACTTCTGCCCACTGATATATCAATTCTGGCTAAAGTCTTAGCTGCTAGGCTAAACCAGGTTATAACACAAATTATCCATACCGATCAAATGGGTTTCATGCCCTGTAAATCTACCTCCATAAATCTAAGACGTTTGTTTACCCACTTGCAGTTCCCCGGGGGAAGGTCCATTCTCCATTGTTTCATTAGATGCAGAAAAAGCTTTCGATTCAGTGGAGTGGGACTTCCTATGGGTTTGGCATTGGTCCAAATTGGTGTGCGCAAGTTTGGCATTGGTCCAAATTTTATTTCTATCAATGTTGATGGCTATGCTAACACTATACCTAAGATTCCAGATATTATAAATATATTTGAACGCTACTCTTGGCTTCTAATAAATTGGGGCAAATCTTGCATTATTCTACTTAGAGGAAAGATCCCAGCTTCTCCTTCTGTTCCTCCCCCACTAAAATGGGTGGATTTTTTTAAAAGTATTTGGGGATATGGGTGTCCAATGATTCCCAAAATCATACTTGTTTAAATAGGTCATCTGCAGTGCTATATCTTCGTTATAGAGTTAAGAACTGGGGGAAACTACCTCTGACTATTACTGGCAGGGTTAAAATAATAAAAATGTTTTTTCAACCCAAGCTGCTTTATGTTCTTCACCAGTCGCCAATATATTTGTCAGAAAACTTTGAAACACATTGACAGCTTACTGTCTTCTCTAATTTGGGCCAACAAAAGAGTACGTTTAAAACACACTAGGTCAAATTCATTAGTAGGTCTAGCCCTTCCGGCTTTCAAATATTATTATGCAGCGCAACCAGCACATCTGTGGGACTGGGTAAATGATTCTAATAACCTAGCCCTATATTCTCAAATAATAATACAGTAATATATCCAGGTGGCACACCTACAAATGCTTCTTTGTGGGAATACGAAAATGACCAAAATTCCGCTAATAAAACAAGCTATTCTTATTTGCAAGTCAGTGTATACTATATTGCAAGGCCAGGGCATGGATCCAGATACCCCGCGTTACCTCACTTGTTGGAGCCGGGTGGACGCTGCCGTGAGTGGCGCGGCTGTGAGATATCCTGCAGCAGCGCTGTGCTGTAGCGCTGATCTCCCCTGTCTGCCCGCAGCTGTCCCCCGTCTCCCTGCGGCTCCCCCCTCTCCTCCTCTGTGTCACAACTGAGGGCCTGAGCTGACGGGAGGCAGCCTCAGTTGTAGGGGCTGAGATGTACCGGAACCTGGGAGGTTGTATCAGACCCCTGGACATGTAAGTAACATAAATAATAACTGCCCGAAGGCGTGACCACGACAACTTGGATAAAAGTCAATGATGTTTATTATGACAACTCCGCAACACAGCAGCAGTAAAAGAAAACGTAAAAGTCAGCAAATAATAAATACAGTTCCTGGGTACTACAGGATGGCAGGAGCCACAGGGCACTGGTAGTGTGAGATAGTTCTTATGATCTTCTAGATGGAAAGTCCTTACCAGGCCCGACTGTAGCAATGGAGATAACCCAGGATTGCGCCAGCTGGTGTTCCAGGAAAAGCTGGGTTGCTGAAGGTAAAACAGCTGCTGTGGATACTGGCTGGAACCAGACTGTTGTTAGCACGGAGTGGATACTGGCTGGAACCAGTTAAATAATAGATGAACTTGGGAGCGATGAAATATGAACTGAAATGTAGAATTTGAGAGCGGAGAAATAATAATACCGGTGGAGAGTGGTAAAGTGTAGAAAGGACACCGGCCCTTTAAGGGAAGCTGTACTCTGCTGGAAGCTGAGCTGGAAGCAGGTAATGTTGTAGCTGGAAACAGATGAATCCACAATGGATTGGAGAGTCAGGCTACACCGCAGGTGGAATGCTGGTGCGGGTCTCTATGGTGGAAGTCTTGAAACAGGAGCTGGAACCTGGAAGACAATCACAGGAGAGAGACAAACAGGAACTAGGTTTGACAACCAAAGCACTGACGCCTTCCTTGCTCAGGCACAGTGTATTTATACCTGCAGCAAGGAAGGGATTGGCTAGGCAATTATGCAGATTATCAATACTGAGAACAGATTGGTGGAAATGATCAGCTGACAGAATCCAAGATGGCTGCGCCCATGCAGACACTTGGAGGGAAGTTTGGTTTGTAATCCATGTGGTAATGAAAACAGTAATGGCGGCGCCGGCCACCGGAGACAGGAGGCGCCAGGCTGACAGATGCACATCCAACCATGCGGACACAGCGGAGGCCGCGGCTGACGTAATCGCCACTCAGACACTCTGCATGCAGAAGTTCAGGGACGGCGGCGGAGGCCGCGGGAGACGCCATGCCAGGTGTAATATGGCGTTTACTGTGACAGCGTCCCAGAGTGACAGGAGAGGATACAGGAATGTACACATCAGGATAACAGATGGGATCCGGTCCTGGAGCGCTGAGCCAGCCTTAGGAGGCATCTGATGGGTAAGAAATGGCGTCCAGATACCCGGATCGTGACAGCACCCCCCCCTTTAGGAGTGGCCCCAGGACACTTCTTTGGCTTTTGAGGAAACTTGGAATGGAATCTCCGGATCAAGGCAGGAGCATGGACATCAGAAGCATTGGTCCATGAACGTTCCTCAGGACCATAACCCTTCCAGTCAATAAGATATTGTAGTTGACCGTAACGGTGACGTGAGTCCAGGATCTTGGCCACTTCATACTCAACGCCTCGTTGAGTTTGGACTTTCGGAGTTGGAGGAAGTGAGGAATGAAACCGATTCAAGATCAGCGGTTTCAACAGGGAAACATGGAATGTCCTGGGTATTTTTAAGAAGGGAGGCAACTGGAGTCTGTAAGCAACAGGATTGATGACTTGTTCAATCTTGAAAGGACCGATATAGCGAGGTGCAAACTTCATACTGGGAACTCTTAACCTCAAATTCTTCGTGGATAACCATACCCGATCACCCACCTTGAGAGCAGGAACTGCTCGACGCTTCTTATCCGCAAACTTCTTGTACCTGAACGATGCCTTGAGCAGAGCTGATCGTACGCTCTTCCAGATATTGGCAAACTGATGCAAGGTGATATCCACTGCGGGAACAGAAGTTGCTGGAAGCGGTTGGAACTCAGGGACTTTAGGGTGGAATCCAAAGTTAGTGAAGAAAGGTGTTGAAGCAGATGAAGAATGATACTGGTTGTTATGACAGAACTCGGCCCAGGGAAGTAATTGAACCCAGTCATCTTGAGAGGAGGACACATAGATGCGGAGGAAGGCCTCCAAGTCCTGATTCACCCTCTCGGTTTGACCATTGGTCTGAGGATGGTAAGCCGTGGAAAACTTTAGCTTGACTTGGAGGACTTGACATAAACTTCGCCAGAATTTGGCTGTGAATTGAACTCCTCGATCTGAGATAATTTCTTCAGGAAGACCGTGGAGTCGGAAGATCTCTTGTATGAATACTTGAGCCAACTTGGAAGCTGACGGAAGACCGGTGAGAGGAATGAAGTGTGCCATCTTGGTGAACCGATCAACTACCACCCAGATGGTATTGAACTTGTTGCACATGGGTAAGTCTGTAATGAAATCCATCGACAAGTGGGTCCATGGTCGACGGGGAACGGATAGTGGAACCAGTTGCCCCGCAGGCGACTGGCGGGATACTTTATGTTGGGCACACTTTGGGCAAGATGCAATAAACTCCAAGACGTCCTTTTTCAGAGTTGGCCACCAATAGGACCTAGAGATAAACTCCAGGGTTTTTTGGATACCTGTATGTCCGGCAAAACGGGAAGCATGGGCCCAATGCATGAGCTTCTTCCTTAGCATCGGCTTCACAAAACTTTTCCCTGATGGGGGCGTAGAGTCCATCCCTACCGTGGAGAATGCCAACGGATTTATAATAGGATGCTTGTCTGAAGACTCTGACTCATTTTCTTGCTCCCATGAGCGGGAAAGGGCATCGGCCTTGCGATTCTGAGAGCCCGGACAGAACTGGAGTTTAAAGTCGAACCTGGAAAAGAAAAGTGCCCATCTGGCCTGACGAGGGTTGAGACATTGTGCGCCCTTCAGGTATAAAAGGTTCTTGTGGTCTGTAAGTATGGTGATTGAATGAGAAGCTCCCTCCAACAGATACCTCCACTCTTCTAGAGCGAGCTTGATGGCTAGCAACTCCTGGTCGCCAATGGCATAGTTGCGCTCAGCTGGGGAGAACTTCCGGGAGAAGAAACTGCAAGGGTGTAAATGGCCATCTTTAGCCCTCTGAGATAACACCGCTCCTACTCCAACGGAGGAGGCATCCACCTCTAAGATGAAAGGAGAGTCGATGTCAGGCTGTTTCAGAACAGGCGCAGAGATGAACCTTTGTTTTAAAAGATGAAATGCTTGCATGGCTTCTTCAGACCACTTGGACGGGTTAGCACCCTTCTTAGTGAAAGCAGTAATAGGCGCCACAATGGTGGAAAAGTCTCGTATAAACTTTCGGTAATAGTTGGCGAACCCTAAGAACCTCTGGACCCCTTTGAGGGTTAAGGGTACCGGCCAATTTTGGATTGCTTGTAGTTTCTCAGGATCCATCTCTAGTCCGGAACCGGACACAATGTACCCTAGAAACGGAATGGACTTGACTTCAAAGACGCATTTTTCTAATTTGCAATAGAGATGATTGACACGGAGACGGGACAGAACCTCTTTAACCCAAAAACGATGTTCCTCTAAATCGTTGGCAAAAATGAGGATATCGTCTAGATAGACCACGACATGACGGTATAGAATGTCTCTGAAGATCTCATTGACAAAATGCTGGAAGACAGCTGGAGCATTGCTCAATCCGAAGGGCATGACGAGGTACTCATAATGTCCGTCACGGGTGTTAAAGGCGGTCTTCCACTCGTCACCCTCACGGATACGGATGAGATTGTATGCACCTCGCAAGTCCAGCTTGGTAAAGATGGTAGCTCCGCTAACTCTGTCAAAGAGCTCAGTAATCAGGGGCAAAGGATAACGGTTCTTGATGGTAATGTCGTTCAAACCTCTGTAGTCGATGCACGGCCGCAGACCACCATCTTTCTTTTTTACAAAAAAGAAGCCTGCGCCGGCTGGAGAAGAAGAAGGTCGAATGAACCCCTTTGCTAGGTTCTCGTTAATATATTCCTCCATAGAATGCGTCTCAGGCAGAGACAACGGATAAGTTCGGCCTCGAGGTGGAACCTTCCCTGGAACGAGATCAATCGGACAGTCCCATTCTCTATGAGGAGGAAGGATATCAGCAGAAGCTTTACTGAACACATCCGTGAAATCTTGATATGGAGGAGGTGGAACATCAGACGACCTGGGGGAGGAAGAACAGACAGGCAATACTTTAAACAAACATGTCTCAGCACAGGAGGAACCCCATGCCAGGATTTGCGTAGTCGTCCAATCAATTGTAGGATTGTGAAGACGGAGCCATGGAAGGCCCAGGACCACAGGATGTGTGGCTCTTGGAATCACTAAAAAAGAAATAAGTTCGGAATGAAGAACTCCCACTCTCAGACGAACTGGCAGAGTCCTTAAAGAAATAACTGCATCAAAAATTTTGCTGCCATCCACGGCAGTTAAAGAAATGGACGAAGGAAGTCTCTCGGTGGGTAGGGACCACCGTTTAACATAGGCTTCGGTAATAAAGTTCCCAGCTACTCCGGAATCAAGGAGGGCAA
This sequence comes from Pseudophryne corroboree, assembly GCF_028390025.1. NCBI lineage: Eukaryota > Metazoa > Chordata > Amphibia > Anura > Myobatrachidae > Pseudophryne > Pseudophryne corroboree. Next base: position 444,602,840 of record NC_086448.1, on the reverse strand, counting down.
TAACGTTCCGATAACGTTGAGCAATTTGGAGCGACACTGGGAGATTACAATCATGAGGAGATGGAGAGGAGATCATTACTCCTAGCCGGCCCTCTCCTGGGCGAGCTAGGGTTTGGAGTTTTCCCGGACATTCGGGACAGGCATTGATGGTGTGAGACGGAGCTGCACAGTAAAGACAAAGAGACTTGGAGAGACGTCTTCGGCGCTCAGCAGGAGTTAAACGGGAACGACCAAGTTGCATGGGCTCATCTTTAGATGGTGACAGTTGACGAGGAGGAGGAGCAGAAGATTTTGGAGCAGATGATCTTCCACGCTCAGTTGCTCTCTCTCTGAAACGTAAATCAACTTTCGTGCAGAGTGAGATTAGCTCATCTAACTTAGAAGGTAAGTCTCTGGTAGCTAACTCATCTTTAACACGCTCAGATAAGCCATGCCAGAATGCAGCATACAGGGCCTCGTCGTTCCATGCCAGTTCGGATGCCAGGATCTGGAACTGTATCAGATATTGTCCTACAGTACGTGACCCCTGGCGTAAACGGAGAATCTCGGATGAAGCTGAGGTTACCCGGCCTGGCTCGTCGAAGATGCGCCTGAATGTTGACACGAAGGCAGTGTAGGAAGATAGCAGGGTGTCGGACCTCTCCCATAACGGTGATGCCCAATCAAGGGCTGAGCCACTGAGAAGAGAAATAATGTAGGCAATTTTTGTACGGTCACTGGGAAAATTGCCAGGTTGTAGCTCAAACTGAATCTCACACTGGTTGAGAAATCCCCTGCAGAATCTTGGAGATCCGTCAAATTTTGCTGGCGTTGGAAGATGAAGACGTGGAGCAGAAATGGGTAAGGTGGGTGGGGTTATAGCTGGAGTCACTGTGGTTGACGCACCAGACGCGCCTGATCCACGGAGAGTTGTCTGAATCCCATCCAGCCGAGTAGAGAGATCCTGGAGACAGCGGATGATGTGGCCCTGTGCAGCCTCCTGATGTTCTAGTCGGGCTGCCAGTTCTTGCATCGGCCTGGCCGCTTGATCCTGGTCTCCGGCTGGATTCATTAGGTCAGTGCTTACTGTCACAACTGAGGGCCTGAGCTGACGGGAGGCAGCCTCAGTTGTAGGGGCTGAGATGTACCGGAACCTGGGAGGTTGTATCAGACCCCTGGACATGTAAGTAACATAAATAATAACTGCCCGAAGGCGTGACCACGACAACTTGGATAAAAGTCAATGATGTTTATTATGACAACTCCGCAACACAGCAGCAGTAAAAGAAAACGTAAAAGTCAGCAAATAATAAATACAGTTCCTGGGTACTACAGGATGGCAGGAGCCACAGGGCACTGGTAGTGTGAGATAGTTCTTATGATCTTCTAGATGGAAAGTCCTTACCAGGCCCGACTGTAGCAATGGAGATAACCCAGGAGTGCGCCAGCTGGTGTTCCAGGAAAAGCTGGGTTGCTGAAGGTAAAACAGCTGCTGTGGATACTGGCTGGAACCAGACTGTTGTTAGCATGGAGTGGGTACTGGCTGGAACCAGTTAAATAATAGATGAACTTGGGAGCGATGAAATATGAACTGAAATGTAGAATTTGAGAGCGGAGAAATAATAATACCGGTGGAGAGTGGTAAAGTGTAGAAAGGACACCGGCCCTTTAAGGGAAGCTGTACTCTGCTGGAAGCTGAGCTGGAAGCAGGTAATGTTGTAGCTGGAAACAGATGAATCCACAATGGATTGGAGAGTCAGGCTACACCGCAGGTGGAATGCTGGTGCGGGTCTCTATGGTGGAAGTCTTGAAACAGGAGCTGGAACCTGGAAGACAATCACAGGAGAGAGACAAACAGGAACTAGGTTTGACAACCAAAGCACTGACGCCTTCCTTGCTCAGGCACAGTGTATTTATACCTGCAGCAAGGAAGGGATTGGCTAGGCAATTATGCAGATTATCAATACTGAGAACAGATTGGTGGAAATGATCAGCTGACAGAATCCAAGATGGCTGCGCCCATGCAGACACTTGGAGGGAAGTTTGGTTTGTAATCCATGTGGTAATGAAAACAGTAATGGCGGCGCCGGCCACCGGAGACAGGAGGCGCCAGGCTGACAGATGCACATCCAACCATGCGGACACAGCGGAGGCCGCGGCTGACGTAATCGCCACTCAGACACTCTGCATGCAGAAGTTCAGGGACGGCGGCGGAGGCCGCGGGAGACGCCATGCCAGGTGTAATATGGCGTTTACTGTGACAGCGTCCCAGAGTGACAGGAGAGGATACAGGAATGTACACATCAGGATAACAGATGGGATCCGGTCCTGGAGCGCTGAGCCAGCCTTAGGAGGCATCTGATGGGTAAGAAATGGCGTCCAGATACCCGGATCGTGACACTCTGGGTCCCACATCTCAGTCCGACTTTTTTTTATGTCGGACTAAGTTGGTCGAAAAGGGGACCAAAACCTGTCGGTTTTGGCCCCGTTTTCGACACAAGCACGTGGATCGGCAGCTACTCCGCCGATCCACGTGCTTTTCGACAAGTCAAATTCCTTGACTTGTCGAATATATTGAATAGGTTGGAACCCCTTCCGATCTAAAAAATGTTGAAAACTGCCGACTTTTCGACAGACGGCAGCTTTCAACGTCAATTGAATATACCCCTTAACCTGATACTCTGCGCATCCACATCTACCGCATGTCAAAGTGTGCATCAAATGCAGCTGATCTTTGTAAGATATTTTATTGGGGATGATGTGTAGCCCTTGGCCAGCCATATACCATTGTTGCAGCTGTGGTCTGAATTTTTCATCATGCTCCGTTCTATGTTTACCCTGCTCTTGATTAATATTTTGTTGTTCTTAATTCTTGATATGTTTCACGAGACATTTTATAGGTTTAAACATTCTTTTGCCTCAATTTAATGACTTATGGATATATAGATTTTCCCATCCCTATCTGTACTGTTCTAAAAACTAGTGGTTAGATACACAAAATTAATTTATATACCTATGTGTAGGACATTAAATTTATATGTTTCAGATCACCTTAAGCGTTAGGCAGGTGTGACTAAATATTCAGTACACACAGAATACTCTCTTAAAAGGACTCGTAGAAAAACATAAGGGAATAAAAATTAAATATGTCAAATATCCTGAACAAAACACAAAAGGTCAAATTTCCATGGTCCCAATCTGAATAATTGTTAGGCCTCTACTTGATTTATATCTTCCCTCAATATACTATTGGCTACCCTATAATGTAGAAAAATACTGAAGGAGTTCGTTCGTTTAGCTCTTTAGGGGGCACAGTGTCCAGACCAAAAATTAACCGCACTTTAATGCAAATTCTGTGAGTATTGGCATTAAAACGCAGGGAATCTTTCCATTTTTGATCTGGAAACTATTTTATATTATTTTATATTGTATTTTATATTGTTGTAGAATATGGGGTATATGCAATTGCGGTCGAATTCGCGGCAATTTTCGCCGTTTTTTAATTCGACTCAATTCGACAGGTGAATCCCGGATGGTGGCTTCCGGAATTCACCATATTCAATGAAAAACGGATTCGCCAGAGTCGCGGGCGAAAATCGGCCGATTTGGCGGATTTTGCCGCGATTTTAAAAAACGGTAAAAAAACGTGAAAAACCCGAAAAAAAAATGGCGTGGGGTCCCCACTCCAAAGCATAACCAGCCTCGGGCTCATCGAGCTGGTCCTGGTTCTAAAAATGCAGGGGAAAAATTGGCCAGGGATCCCCCGTATTTTTAAAACCAGCACCGGGCTCTGCGCCTGGTGCTGGTGCCAAAAATACGGGGGACAAAAAGAGTAGGGGTCCCCCGTATTTTTAACACCAGCATCGGGCTCCACTAGCTGGACAGATAATGCCACAGCCGGGGGTCACTTTTATGCCGTGCCCTGCGGCCGTGGCATTAAATATCCAACTAGTCACCCCTGGCCGGGGTACCCTGGGGGAGTGGGGACCCCTTCAATCAAGGGGTCCCCCCCCCCAGCCACCCAAGGGCCAGGGGTGAAGCCCGAGGCTGTCCCCCCCCATCCAATGGGCTGCGGATGGGGGGGCTGATAGCCTTTTGTGATAATAAAAAGATATTGTTTTTTCCAGTAGTAAAACTTTATTACACACTACCGACACACACATACTTACCTATGTTGACACGCCGACTGCCACGGTCTCCGACGATCCGAGGGTACCTGTGAAAAAATTATACTCACCTTCCAGCGTCCAGAGATAAATCCACGTCCAGAGAGTAAAATCCACGTACTTGTTTAAAAAAAAAAACACGCAAAAACCCACTCCATACCGGACTAGAAAGGGGTCCAATGTTTTCACATCAGACCCCTTTCTCCCGAATGCCGGGACATCACGTGACTCCTGTCACTGACGTCCCTTCAGCCAATCAGGAAGCGCTACTTCCGTGGCGCTCACCTGATTGGCTGTGCGCTGTCTGTACTGTGACAGCACATCGCAAAGCCGCTCCATTACTTTCAATGGTGGGAACTTTGCGGGTAGCGGTGGGGTCACCCGCCGGTCAGCCGCTGACCGGCGGGTGACCTTACCGCTAGCCGCTAAGTTCCCACCATTGAAAGTAATGGAGCGGCTTTGCGATGTGCTGTCACAGTACAGACAGCGAACAGCCAATCAGGTGAGCGCAACGAAGTTGCGCTTCCTGATTGGCTTAGAGACCTTTCTGTGACAGCTGTCACTGACAGGTCTCATTCGTGGAAAGGTGTCCCATGTGTCAGCATGGGACCCCTTTCAGTCCGGCATGGAGCGGGTGTTCGGTTTGTTTTTTTGCCAAGTACGTGGATTTATCTCTGGACCATGGCTGAGGTGAGTATATTGATCTTTTCTTTTCAGGTATCCGTGGATTCTACATGGAGAAGAGGACCGATGTCGGCGTGTGAACATAGGTAAGTATGTGTGTGTCGACGTATGAAATAAAGTTTTACTGTCGACGGTGTGTGTGTCCTGTTTTTATTTGGGTATTTTTTCCCCAGTAGTACTACAGGTACCAGTGGGCCCGTTTTTCTCCCGCATGCTGGTACTTGTGGTTCTCCAAGTACCAGCTTGCGGGGGAGGCTTGCTGGGACTTGTAGTACTACTGGAAAAAACAATATCTTTTTATTATCACAAAAGGCTATCAGCCCCCCCATCCGCAGCCCATTGGATGGGGGGGGACAGCCTCGGGCTTCACCCCTGGCCCTTGGGTGGCTGGGGGGGGGGGGACCCCTTGATTGAAGGGGTCCCCACTCCCCCAGGGTACCCCGGCCAGGGGTGACTAGTTGGATATTTAATGCCACGGCCGCAGGGCACGGCATAAAAGTGACCCCCGGCTGTGGCATTATCTGTCCAGCTAGTGGAGCCCGATGCTGGTGTTAAAAATACGGGGGACCCCTACTCTTTTTGGCCCCCGTATTTTTGGCACCAGCACCAGGCGCAGAGCCCGGTGCTGGTTTTAAAAATACGGGGGATCCCCTGTCAATTTTTTCCCCGCATTTTTAGAACCAGGACCAGCTCGAAGAGCCCGAGGCTGGTTATGCTTTGGAGGGGGGACCCCACGCCATTTTTTTTTATGATTTCACCGTTCCAGCATAAAAAAAAAAAAAAGTAATATTTTAAAAAATATATAAATAATATTTGTGCCTCCAAAAAAAAAAAAAAAAGTACCTAATCCCTTCTAATATAAATAGATCTGCTATTCCCCCCCAAAAAAACACAAAAAAAAACATGTTTAAAATTTTTTTATTTGTTTTCACCCTCCAAAGTGTGGCGGATTGAAAATGACGAATTTGCTGTCTAAAAGCACTGCTGTCGAATTTCCAAACTTGAATTGAATATGCTTTGGTCGAATTGCAGCACTTGTATCATTGCAGAAAAGTCGAATTTGCAAAAAGTCGAATTTCAAAAAGTCGAATTTTGAAAGTCCGTTTTTTGGTCGGAAAGCACTGAATTGCATAGGCGATTTTTTTTTTTGGTCGAAAATGACCCGAAATTCGACAATTTCGGGAATTCGACCGCAATTGCATATACCCCTATATGTGTGTATTTGACTATAAGTGAATTAGTTTATCATCTGGAGATTAGACATATATGTAACATTCCTGGGTCCATGCAAGGTTTTCTGACTATCTTACAAATCATTTTTCAGCACATGTGCATCTATGTTAATATAAAATGGAGCAATAATCTGTTTTTGAAGCTTTTCATTTTCTGCTTGTATTTTCATACACTACTTTCTGTTGTAGGACTATTTATGCAACTATGGACGCGATAAATGTCTTGAAAGGAAAGACAGAAACTATTCAGGTATTTGAAGATTTATAGATACACTGTAAAACACTTTATTATAGATGTAAATTCTGTTAAGTTACAAAAATACATGTTTCTGTTTATGCCTAGACTTGTGCAGACCTGTTCTGTATATACAATAGGCTGGCTTTATTTTCATCAGGTGTCAAAAATATTTAATACACATTTGTATACAAACATTTGGGCACCCCTAGTCATTTTTACTGTTCCACCTCTAAGTGAATAGAAGTTTACACATCCTATGTTTGGTACAGACTTCTGCTCATTGTTCAAAATTTGCATTAAAAACAGTGAAAGAAGAAAATGTGGCTATGAAGACAACATGGAATAGAGAGAGTCCATAATAGTACCTCAGAGATGCTACTGTAAGCCAGTTAGAACACAGAAATTAAAAATGTAGAAAATAATATCAACTAAGGGTATATCATTTAGCTGTGCCATAATGCTCTCTCTGGGAACGCTGGGTTCAGTCCAGGCTTGCCTACCCTCCCGCATTCAGCGGGAGGCTCCCGATTTTTAAATGAGCCTCCCGCTGCCCCGCATACCTAGAGAGTCCTCCCGGATTTTGAGGGTCCATCGTTGAAAATCTGGACTGCGCAAGTCCGGAGATCGGGGGGCGGGGCCTGCACGGGAGACTTCAGAGCCGGCCACCGCAGGGTTGTGTGCAGTGGTTTCTTCCCTGCCCTGTACACAGAGAGGCAGAGCTTTGCTTCCTGGTTGCTGGCCCCTCCCATCACACTGAGTCAGATGGCAGCGTGTATCAGTAACTTTCTTCCCCCTGCTCCTCGATAGGTTGTGCCTGCGGTGTTCTGCCTTCCCACAGCCCCACACTGTCCTGGGGCCGGCTCCCAGTCCTTACAGGAAGGAGCAACATAGCCAGGTGGGTGCTGTGTGGAATAGGTGTTGTGTGTCCTGTAATGTGGCACTGGGTGTAATATTGGGGGTAGAGATGTGTAACTCACCCTTGAGCCGCTCTTTTGAGCCGGCTCTACGGAGTGAGCCGGGTGAGCCGTTTCAAGTGAGCGGCGGTTCACTTCACCAGTTCACCTGCTGTCAGCTGAGCTCCCTCTGTCTGTGTCTGTGAAGATCAATGCATTCATCATGTGATGACTCATAAGAAGAACGGACTCGCTCGCGCTCCCGGCAGGAAGTGTAACAGAGCCGGCTCACAGTGAGCTGCGGTTCTTCACTGAGTCAGTGACGTGTATCATTATACAGTACACTGACTCAGTGAAGAACCGCAGCTCACTGCGCCGGCTCTTTTCCACTTCCTGCCTGGAACCGGGAGCTAGTCCGTTCTTCTCATGAGTCATGACTCATGAATGCAATGATCTCATCTTCTCATTACAGTAACACACAGATTATAGAACAGACGTGGAGTCTGTTATTTATTGCTTGAGTCAGGTGACAGGTAATTATATAAATAATATATGTACAGTATGTGTTTTTAAAGACTTAAAGGCTCTTTATTTTCTTCCCCTGGAGAAGAGGGGCAGGGTTGTGGCAAAGTGGGTGCTGCTGCATTTGTGAGGCGATTGTGCTTCTGTTCAGTCAGACTTCTAACAGCCTGGCTTCCCTTTGAAATTCTCCGCCCTACGACTTGAATTGAGATCAATTACAGAAAAACAACAGGGACAAAGAAATGGTGCTTTACGTGAAGGCACTTTCCCACGATCAGGGCAGTCAGCTCAGCAGCAGCAACACACCAGAGCAATGTAATTAGTGAGCCATGAGCCGTTCAAAAGAACCGGCTCTTTTCCGTGAGCTGAACCGTTCAGAGCCGCTCACGGAAAAGAGCTGAGTTGCCCATCTCTAATTGGGGGGCTGTGTTGCAGTGTGTAAGCTAGTACAGGGTGTAATATGGGGAGGAGGTATGTATAATGTAATGTGCTGGGTGTAATATTGGGGAGGGGGGGGGGTGTATAATGTAATGTGCTGGGTGTAATATGGGGGAGGGGATGTATGTATAATGTAATGTGCTGGGTGTAATATTGGGGAGGGGGTATGTATAATGTAATGTGCTGGGTGTAATATGGGGAAGGGGGTGTGTGTATAATGTAATATGCTGGGTGTAATATGGGGGAGGGGGTGTGTATAATGTTATGTGCTGGGAGTAATATGGGGGAGGGGGATGTGTATAATGCAGGGTTGCCTACCCTCCCGCATTACGCGGGAGGCTCCCGTTTTTTAAACTACCCTCCTGTTGCCCTGCTAAACCACCGGGTCCTCCTGCTTTTCCTGTGCTGCCCGCAGAAAATGCGGACCGCGCATGTGTGAGTCACGGATGGCAGGGGGCGGAGCCTGCACGGTGACGCCATTATCTGAATGTCCTTTCTCTGACGTCCTAGTGGATGCTGGGTACTCCGTAAGGACCATGCGGAATAGACGGGCTCCGCAGGAGACTGGGCACTCTAAAAGAAAGATTAGGTACTATCTGGTGTGCACTGGCTCCTCCCTCTATGCCCCTCCTCCAGACCTCAGTTAGAATATGTGCCCGGCCCGAGCTGGTTGCACACTAGGGGCTCTCCTGAGCTTCTAGTAAAGAAAGTATTTGTTAGGTTTTTTATTTTCAGTGAGATCTGCTGGCAACAGACTCACTGCTACGAGGGACCAAGGGGAGAGAAGCGAACCTACCTTCTTGCAGCTAGCTTGGGCTTCTAAGGCTACTGGACACCATTAGCTCCAGAGGGATCGAACACAGGCCCAGCCTCGGTCGTCCGGTCCCGGAGCCGCGCCGCCGTCCCCCTTGCAGAGCCAGAAGCAAGAAGACGTCCTGAAAATCGGCGGCTGAAGACTCCGGTCTTCATTAAGGTAGCGCACAGCTGCATTGCTCCCTATGCACACCACATACTCCGGTCACTGATGGGTGCAGGGCGCTGGGGGGGGGGGGGGGGCGCCCTGGGCAGCAATTAGAGTACCTTACATTGGCAAACAGCACATAATATAGTCTAACAAACTATATATGTGCAAAAATCCCCTGCCATAATATAAATATAAGAGCGGGAGAAGTCCGCCGAGAAAGGGGCGGGGCCATCTCCCTCAGCACAGACAGCTCCCCAGGCTCTCCCCTGCAGTTTCCAGGCTCAAAGGGTAAAAAAGAGAGGGGGGCACTAAATTTAGGCGCAAACTGTATATGTAAAGCAGCTATAGGGAAAATCACTTTGTGTTAGTGTAAATCCCTGATTATATAGCGCTGTGGTGTGTGCTGGCATACTCTCTCTCTGTCTCCCCAAGGGTCTTGGTGGGGTCCTGTCCTCAGTCAGAGCATTCCCTGTGTGTGTGCGGTGTGTCGGTACGGCTGTGTCGACATGTTTGATGAGGAGGCTTATGTGGAGGCGGAGCAGGTGCCGATAAGTGTGATGTCACCCCCTGCGGGGCCGACACCAGAATGGATGGATATGTGGAAGGTTTTACACGACAGTGTCAACTCCTTGCATAAAAGGTTCGATGACATAACAGCTGTGGGACAGCCGGCTTCTCAGCCAGTGCCTGCCCAGGCGTCTCAAAGGCCATCAGGGGCTCAAAAACGCCCGCTACCTCAGATGGCAGACACAGATGTCGACACGGAGTCTGACTCCAGTGTCGACGAGGACGAGACTAATGTACATTCCACTAAGGCCATCTGTTGCATGATCACGGCAATGAAAAATGTGTTGCACATTTCTGACATTAACCCAGGTACCACTAAAAAGGGTATTATGTTTGGGGAGAAAAAGCAACCAGTGGTTTTTCCCCCGTCAGATGAGTTGAATGAAGTGTGTGAAGAAGCGTGGGCTTCCCCCGATAAGAAAATAGTGATTTCTAAAAAGTTACTGATGGCGTACCCTTTCCCGCCAGAGGACAGGTTACGTTGGGAGACATCCCCGAGGGTAGATAAGGCGCTCACACGCTTGTCAAAAAAGGTGGCACTGCCGTCTCAGGATACGGCCGCCTTAAAGGAGCCTGCGGATAGAAAGCAGGAGGCTATCCTGAAGTCTGTATATACACACTCAGGTACTATACTGAGACCTGCAATTGCTTCAGCCTGGATGTGTAGCGCTGCAGCAGCTTGGTCCGATACCCTGTCAGAAAATATTGATACCCTCGACAGGGATACGATTTTGCTAACCATAGAGCATATTAAAGACGTCGTTTTATATATGAGAGATGCACAGAGGGATATTTGCCGGCTGGCTTCTAGAATTAATGCAATGTCCATTTCTGCCAGGAGAGTATTATGGACTCGGCAGTGGACAGGTGATGCTGATTCTAAAAGGCACATGGAGGTTTTGCCTTATAAGGGTGAGGAATTGTTTGGGGATGGTCTCTCGGACCTCGTATCCACAGCAACAGCTGGGAAGTCGACATTTTTACCTCAGGTTCCCTCACAGCCTAAGAAAGCACCGTATTATCAGGTACAGTCTTTTCGGCCCCAGAAAGGCAAGCGGGTCAAAGGCACTTCCTTTCTGCCCAGAGGTAAGGGAAAAAGCTGCACCAGACAGCCAGTTCCCAGGATCAAAAATCTTCCCCCTGCTTCCTCTAAGTCCACCGCATGACGCTGGGGCTCCACAGGCGGAGCCAGGTGCGGTGGGGGGCGCGTCTCCGGAACTTCAGCGACCAGTGGGCTCGCTCACAGGTGGATCCCTGGGTTCTGCAAGTAGTATCACAGGGATACAAGCTGGAGTTCGAGGCGACTCCCCCTCGCCGTTACCTCAAATCAGCCTTGCCTGCTGCCCTCAGAGAAAGGGAGGTAGTACTGGCGGCAATTCACAAGCTGTATCTTCAGCAGGTGATAATCAAGGTACCCCTCCTTCAACAGGGACGGGGTTACTATTCCACAATGTTTGTGGTACCGAAACCAGACGGTTCGGTAAGACCCATTCTAAATTTGAAATCCTTGAACATTTATATAAAAAAGTTCAAGTTCAAGATGGAATCGCTCAGGGCGGTTATTGCAAGCCTGGAAGAGGGGGATTTTATGGTGTCATTGGACATCAAGGATGCTTACCTGCATGTCCCCATTTATCCACCCCACCAGGAGTACCTCAGGTTTGTGGTACAGGACTGTCATTACCAGTTGCCGTTTGGTCTGTCCACGGCACCGCGGGTATTTACCAAGGTAATGGCCGAAATGATGATGCTCCTCCGAAAGAAGGGAGTCATGATTATTCCGTACTTGGACGATCTCCTTATAAAGGCGAGGTCCAAAGAGCAGTTGCTAGTCAGCGTAGCACTATCTCAGGAAGTGCTGCATCAGCACGGCTGGATTCTGAATATCCCAAAGTCGCAGCTGATTCCTGCGACGCGTCTGCTGTTCTTGGGCATGATTCTGGACACAGAACAGAAGATGGTCTTTCTCCCGGAGGAGAAGGCCCAGGAATTATCATCTCTGGTCAGGAACCTCCTGAAACCAAAGCAGGTGTCGGTGCATCACTGCACGCGAGTCCTGGGAAAGATGGTAGCTTCTTACGAAGCAATTCCCTTCGGCAGGTTCCATGCAAGGATCTTCCAGTGGGATCTGTTGGACAAGTGGTCCGGATCGCATCTCCAGATGCATCGGTTAATCACCCTGTCCCCGAGGGCCAGGGTGTCTCTGCTGTGGTGGCTGCAGAGTGCTCATCTGCTCGAAGGCCGCAGATTCGGCATACAGGACTGGGTCCTGGTGACCACGGATGCAAGCCTCCGAGGTTGGGGGGCAGTCACCCAGGGAAGAAACTTCCAAGGACAATGGTCGAGTCAGGAAACTTCCCTACACATAAATATTCTGGAACTAAGGGCCATTTACAATGCCCTGAGTCAAGCAGAACCCCTGCTTCAAAACCAGCCAGTCCTGATTCAGTCAGACAACATCACGGCAGTCGCCCATGTAAATCGACAGGGCGGCACAAGAAGCAGGATGGCAATGGCAGAAGCCACAAGGATTCTTCGATGGGCGGAGAATCACGTGCTAGCACTGTCAGCAGTGTTCATTCCGGGAGTGGACAACTGGGAAGCAGACTTCCTCAGCACACACGACCTCCACCCGGGAGAGTGGGGACTTCATCCAGAAGTCTTCAAGCTGATTGTAAATCGCTGGGAACGGCCACAGGTGGACATGATGGCGTCCCGTCTCAACAAAAAGCTAAAAAGATATTGCGCCAGGTCAAGGGACCCTCAGGCGATAGCTGTGGACGCTCTAGTGACACCGTGGGTGTACCAGTCGGTGTATGTGTTCCCTCCTCTTCCTCTCATACCCAAGGTACTGAGGATAATAAATAAGAAAAAGAGGAGTAAGAACTATACTCATTGTTCCGGATTGGCCAAGAAGATCTTGGTACCCAGAACTTCAGGAAATGATCTCAGAGGAACCATGGCCTCTGCCGCTCAGACAGGACCTGCTACAGCAGGGGCCCTGTTTGTTCCAAGACTTACCGCGGGTGCGTTTGACGGCATGGCGGTTGAACGCCGGATCCTAAAGGAAAAGGGCATTCCAGATGAAGTCATTCCTACGCTGATAAAAGCTAGGAAGGATGTGACAGCAAAACATTATCACCGCATATGGCGAAAATATGTTGCTTGGTGTGAGGCCAGGAAGGCCCCAACGGAGGAATTTCAGCTGGGTCGTTTTCTGCACTTCCTACAGTCAGGAGTGACTATGGGCCTAAAATTGGGTTCCATAAAAGTCCAGATTTCGGCCCTGTCTATTTTCTTTCAAAAAGAACTGGCTTCACTGCCTGAAGTTCAGACGTTTGTTAAGGGAGTGCTGCATATTCAGCCCCCTTTTGTGCCTCCAGTGGCACCTTGGGATCTCAATGTTGTGTTGAATTTCCTAAAATCACATTGGTTTGAGCCACTTAAAACCGTGGAGCTAAAATATCTCGCGTGGAAAGTGGTCATGCTGTTGGCCTTGGCTTCGGCCAGGCATGTGTCAGAATTGGCTGCTTTGTCGTGTAAAAGCCCATATCTGATTTTCCATATGGATAGGGCAGAATTGAGGACTCGTCCCCAATTTCTCCCAAAGGTGGTATCAGCTTTTCATTTGAACCAACCTATTGTGGTGCCTGCGGCTACTCGTGACTTGGAGGATTCCAAGTTGCTGGACGTAGTCCGGGCCCTAAAAATCTATGTTTCCAGGACAGCTGGAGTCAGAAAAACTGACTCGCTATTTATCCTGCATGCACCCAACAAGCTGGGTGCTCCTGCTGCAAAGCAGACTATTGCTCGCTGGATCTGTAGCACGATTCAACTTGCACATTCTGCGGCTGGACTGCCGCATCCTAAATCAGTGAAAGCCCATTCCACGAGAAAGGTGGGCTCTTCTTTGGCGGCTGCCCGAGGGGTCTCGGCGTTACAACTTTGCCGAGCTGCTACTTGGTCGGGTTCAAACACATTTGCAAAATTCTACAAGTTTGATACCCTGGCTTAGGAGGACCTTGAGTTTGCTCATTCGGTGCTGCAGAGTCATCCGCACTCTCCCGCCCGTTTGGGAGCTTTGGTATAATCCCCATGGTCCTTACGGAGTACCCAGCATCCACTAGGACGTTAGAGAAAATAAGAATTTACTCACCGGTAATTCTATTTCTCGTAGTCCGTAGTGGATGCTGGGAGCCCGTCCCAAGTGCGGACTCTCTGCAATACGTGTATATAGTTATTGCTTAACTAAAGGGTTTTGTTATGAGCCATCTGTTAATTAGGCTCATTTGTTGTTCATACTGTTAACTGGGTATAGTTATCACAAGTTGTACGGTGTGATTGGTGTGGCTGGTATGAGTCTTACCCTGGATTCCAAATCCTTTCCTTGTAGTGTCAGCTCTTCCGGGCACAGTTTCCCTAACTGAGGTCTGGAGGAGGGGCATAGAGGGAGGAGCCAGTACACACCAGATAGTACCTAATCTTTCTTTTAGAGTGCCCAGTCTCCTGCGGAGCCCGTCTATTCCCCATGGTCCTTACGGAGTACCCAGCATCCACTACGGACTACGAGAAATAGAATTACCGGTGAGTAAATTCTTATTTTTTAATTTAATGCCGGGATCCGCTCCCTACAACCCCGCCCACTGTGGCTCATTTAAATAACATGCTGCCCACATCATGAGTCGTCTGTGCAGGCCACGCCCCCCGGCATTCCTGATCACGCATGTGCAGATTGCATTTTCGGGCGAGTCTAGCCATGGGCGGGCCTGCATGGATGACGTCATGATGTGGGCGACATGTTATTTAAATACCGGTCACTGCAGGGGTGATTAATGTATGATGAGATCCAGGAGAGATGTGGGAAGGTGTGAGAGTGAGATCTGAGAGCGGGGTTAGGGTGTGAGAGATGGGTGAGGGTGGGATCTGGGAGCTTGGTGAGGATGAGATGGAGGAACAGGGTGAGGGTGTAATCATGGAGCTGTGTGGTGACTGGGCTGGTGGTGTCTCAATAAGTTTCTGGGTAGTGGTGGCTGCATAGGAAAGAAGATGACTGGTGTCTCCAGCGCAGACTTGCCTACCCTCCCGCATTCAGCAGGAGGCTCACATTTTTTACATGAGCCTCCAGCTGCCCTGGAAATCTTCCGGGTTCTCCCGGTTTTTCAATAGCTAGTGAAAGTACGGACTGTGTATGCGCCAGTCCGGAAGTGCCGGGGGAGGAGCCTGCTCGGGAGACGTCCTGATGGGCGATGTCCTGTTACTCAAATGCCGGCCACCGCAGGGCTATGTGTAGCGGTGGCCGCATAGCAGTTCGCAGCAGCAGGGGAGTCTGTCTTTGCACCACAGAAGCAACGGCAACAGTGGCAGTGACGGCGGCCCCATCAGCAGCAGCGCAGCAGTGGTGGCCTCTTTGAAATATAAGGTAAATAAACCTTTGGTGTGTGCGTGTGGCTGGGCTGCGGAGGGCAGGGCATGACAGGGCTTGGCTGGAGACATAGAACATAGTGGGTGCTGAGTTTAAACTCCGCAGGTTACCAGCATTAGTCCCTTTGTTATTGTCCAATGACCTGCAAATCCAAGTTGTCTAACATTTATCTTAGGGGGAGCACTGCTAGTGTCATAGTGTCAGTATTATAGGGATAGGGTCAGTGTCATAATATATGATCAGTATTATAGGGATAGGGTCAGTGTCATAGTATAGGGTCAGTATTATAGGGATAGGGTCAGAGTTATAGTATAGGGTTGTAGGGATAGGGTCAGCGTTACAGGGATAGGGTCAGAGTTATAGTATGAGGTCAGTGTTATAGGGATAGGGTCAGTATTTTAGTATAGGGTCAGCGTTATAAGGATAGGGTCAGTCTTATAAGGATAGGGTCAGAGTTACAGTGATAGGGTCAGAGTTATAGTATGAGGTCAGTGTTATAGGGATAGGGTCAGTATTTTAGTATAGAGTCAGCGTTATAAGGATAGGGTCCTCGTTATAAGGATAGGTTCAGCGTTATAAGGATAGGGTCAGAGTTACAGGGATAGGGTCAGAGTTATAGGGATAGGGTCAGTGTTATATGGATTAGGGTCAGGCTTGTCATGTTTTAGCAGGTCTGTTGTAAAAGCTAGGTTTAAATGCTGCCCCCTAAAAATCCATGTTTTAAGGATAGTCCTGCTTGAGCACAGGTGACCTTATAGGGGTTTTGTTTTTAGAGCAAATGTGATGTCATGCTCTGTTTTCATGAATATCCCTAAATATTGCTTATGTCACCCCCTGCATCCATTTTATGTCAAATTGCTTTCCAATGGTTGTGTAGACTGATATGTTTACATTTTAAATGCTGGTGTGTTTTTGTTTTTTGTCTTTTTTATTATTATTTATTTCCAGTTATTGATACAGCGCTGGCCGTGCCCCCACTGTGCCGAAAATTGGAGACGTGGCTCACGATCGCGTCATCCACATGAGGCCATGGCTCTTTTCAATAGACCACGCCCCCTTTTCGCCGCACCAGAAATCCCCCCTTCTATAATCCAAATGTTGGGAGGTATGGTACCATGACAAAACGCACACAAGCACGGGGAGCATATACAAACTCCACACAGTTAGGGTCATGGTAGGAATCAAACCCCTGTCCTCAGTGCTGTGAGGCAGCAATGCTAACCATTACATTGTCCAGGATGCTCATTTTAAGGGTCGTTTGACATTGTTTAGGCTTGTCATGTGTTAGTAGGTCTGTTGTAAATGCTACAGTAGTTTTACTGTAATTGTTGCCCCCTGAAAATCCATGTTTTATGGCTATTGTGTCTCATATGGAGGCGGCCATTTTGGGTGAGACAAAACAATTAAAATTTGATTTTCCCTATAGTCACCGGAGTGAGTGCCTGCCACTGAAGGACACACCCCTTAGGGGCAATAGATACGCCCATAGGTGGAGCTAGGAACACCCTTTGGGTGGAGCATGACACACTGCATTCTGCTTACACCTACTGTACAATCTCCCTGAAACTAGTTTTGAAAAGTAGGCAAGTATGCTTCAGTCTCCCTGTTAAAACATCTCCAAGGAGCCAGGTTTTACATAACTTTTATCCTACCTGCTGCCAAACAAAGCCGAGTAGTTGATAAAGTGCTGTTTGCTGTAATATTGTATTCCTCTGCATTGTATGTGACTTGTGCTAGTTTCTGGTGTTTGATTTTTCAGATTTCAGCTATATATATTATTTGTCTCTCATCCATAAAGGGACACTGAAAAGTAGTTTACATTGGGGTATAGATGGGTCCATGGAGCCGGTGCACTTTAAATGTTTTACATGTGTGTATGGCTCCACCCCTCTATACCCCTCCCAGCAGCCAGTTTAGAAAAAAGTGCAGGATGCAGATT
Organism: Pseudophryne corroboree; assembly: GCF_028390025.1. NCBI lineage: Eukaryota > Metazoa > Chordata > Amphibia > Anura > Myobatrachidae > Pseudophryne > Pseudophryne corroboree. The sequence continues at coordinate 444,585,796 of NC_086448.1, read as the reverse complement.
TCTGTGGTGAGTGTAACCCAGGGGAACCGTTAGAGGGGACCCTGGGCTTCTTAACATGTGGCACAAACTTTATTCAGACGCCTGACGCTTTCAGAGTGCAGCGCATATAGTGGGATGCAGCGGGGCCCCACTGCAGCTGAGACATAGCAAAACTCAGAGCCTGTTTTTCCCTGACACCGCTTTTACCTGTCAGGATACGGGCAGCTGATAGCGGGCGTGTTGCGCGATATGGCCGCATACACTATGGGGAGTTGGGAGTGCTCAGGACTCTTCCCGCTCCAGGTACTCTGCTTGCCTTGCTGCGGCTGAGAGAGGGGGGCAGCATCCCTGGCGTGCCTTTCATCTCTCTGCAGTGCAGGGATGCCATTTTACAGCCAGCTCACAGCGGAGCCACCGCTATCAGCTCTGACAAGTCAGCTCACACTCCACAGAAAAAGCCCTCGCAAAACTACCAAGTTTACAGTGGGGATTAGGGGGTGAGCTTCTGCTGTTACTTATATCTGTGGAATTCTATTTACATCTTACGGATACTGAATTCTATATCATAGTATAAGCTACTGGAATAAATGTGGGGTTCCTCCCTTACAGCTCTCTCCCTCTAGCTGTATTTCTCTCTCTCTCTCTCTCTCTCTCTCTCTCTCTCTCTCTCTCTTTTATTTCTCTGTATGGAGTGTGGTTGAATATTATGTGTGCAAATGGCTGGAAAAGGCACTGCTTCCAAGGCTTTTACTTGTAAGAACTGTTCTGTTAAGTTTACACAAACTTTAACAGATATTTCTGCTGCTGGGTACACTGGGCTCCACAAGTCTGGACAATGGGGTGTAGAATAGGATCTTGATCCGAGGCACCAACAGGCTCAAAGCTTTGACTGTTCCCAGAATGCACATCGCCGCCTCCTCTATAACCCCGCCTCCCAGCACTTAACAGAGCAGCCCTAAGAAAAGCTTTTTATGAGTTAAAAAGTGAAGACTTCAAGGGCAGCAGCAGGGGTAAATGTCTTCTGACATTCTCTGCTGCAGCTCCAGCTCTCCCCAGCGGCGCTGTACACTCCCGAGCCCTGGTTGCCGGGTACCTACAGCGGAGGCTCCGGTTTACTTCACGTTAGGCACACACGGCTGGGGCTCTCCAGGATCGCGTGGCCGCGCTTCGGGAGGTGGTAAGTGGGTCCCGCTCGCGGCACCCGGTCTTTATCGCGATCCGGCACGGTCAGTGGGAGGTGGGCCGCGCGCGCTGGCGGTGGACACTGTGGATACAGGCGATCCCACTAGATCACCAGGGCATGGGCGCAGGTCAGGTTTTCTCTTAAAACCGATTTTAATATCGCCCACAGTACCCGGTGGTTTTGCCAGCAAGGGAGATGAGGCTTAGACCTGAAGCCCCTCCCCCGGCCCCAGGGCGCCATTTCCAGCAAGTGTTCCCGCCCTGGAGCTGCATCTCTGTCTTTCCTCACTCCCTGTCAGTGTCTGCGGCGCCATTACTCCTCAGCTCACTGTTCCTGGGACTGCTTGGGCAAATCCTCCTATGTAAAGCCGCCTGGTTGTCAGTGCTGTGACTTTACATGACACTTAAGTATTCTACCTGCCTTTTTAGTCAGTGTTAGTAAGAAAGAGTGCATTTAGTCAGGGGTTTATAGTACAATTACCCTGTGATATACATCCAGTTTCTTACTGTGTAGTGTTATATCTATTGACTATATAGCTGTGTAAGTTAGTCCAGTGCAGTATTATTGTCTGAAATAACCTCTGCATTGTACAAACTGTGACTATTTGTGTGTGCATTGATAGCTGAGTGGTGTCCATCTCGTGTCTTTCACTCAACTTGCTATCCCTATATTCTATAACCTGAGGGGGCTTGGTGCGTCAGGTGTTATTTAATATAGGATTTTCACAAAGATATACTGTATTACGTATTTTTCTCTGTGATTTAGTCACCATATCTCTCCTTTATCTCTGCTGGTGCTGACTACACTGCGCAGGGGTTTTGGTCTAGGGATATGGTGCTGCTAATAATTGTACTGTGTTACCTCATACTGCAAGTTATATTATGTCTGCTTTTGAGGGTTTCGGTTCTGGGGCGGAACACACTGCTGGTGTTGCTGAAACAACAGGCACATACGGGGAGAATATAGCAGCTGTGGGCTCTGGTTCTGGGGTCTCCTTGCCCCCCAGTGGTACTGTGGCAACGGAGGCACATACTGACCCTCCGTGGGCTGCTTTTTCCACGCTTCTGCATACGATAGTTCATAAACTAACACCCCCTATGGGACCCCCAATGCCGGTACAACCGTATGTGGTCCCTGCAGCTAACCCGCCGTGGGCGGACGATTTATCTGCTCAATTAAAGAAGTTGAACCAGTCCCTGACTACTAAAAAGTCTGACCAACGCTCGCCTAAGTCCAAGAGGTCCTCTAAGCGAGCGCTCGTCTCCTCACAATCCACTGCTGTCACTGACACCTCGTCTGATGAATACAGCACATACACTGACCCCACAGGTTCTGACTCAGATACGGCTGATGGGGAGGGTAGTTCACATGTGGATGTTTCTGATCTTTTGGAGGCTATTAAGTTAATTCTGCAGATTACGGATGATCCCGAGCCATTCGTTCCTCCTAAGAAACCAGATAGGTTCAAGCGTCAGAAGATGATTAAACAAGTTTTACCTCACTCTGACCACCTAGTGGATATACGTCAGGAACCCTGGCAAAGCCCGGGTACGAAGTTTGTGCCTCAAAAGAAGATGCTGGCTCGGTATCCCCTCGCGCCAGAGCTGTCTAAAAATTGGGAAACGCCTCCTCCAGTACACTCGCATGTGGCTAGGATGGTGGTTTCCTCAGCTCTACCTGTCACTACCGTCACGTCTCTAAAAGTGCCTATGGATAAACATGTCGAGGGATGTCTTAAGAGCGATTTACACCCTCACGGGTGCTGCACAAGGGCCCACTATTGCAGCTACATGGGCGATGCAGAGGCTATGGAAGCATGGGCCTTGGAGTTAGAGGCTGAAATCCCTTCTGACCATGCTAGACAATGCTTGTCATATATTGTCACAGCTTCTCGCTATATTAAAGAGGCGGCTTCTGATGCCGGTATCCTAGCAGCCAAGGCCTCTACTACGTCAGTCCTGGCTTGCAGGATATTGTGGCTGAGATCCTGGTCTGTGGATCTGGACTCTAGAAAAACCCTGGAGGGTACTCCCTTTCAAAGGGGATATTCTGTTTGGGGAGGACTTAAATAAGATAGTGGCTGACTGGGCTACTGCCAAAACTGTCTGTCTGCCTAATGCAGCCCCTTCTGTGTCGAAGGCCAAAGGCACGTCCTTTCGCCCCTTTCGTCCTTTAGGTAAAGCAAAAGGTCAGGCGTACCATAAGCAGGCCCGCACTTCCAAACCTGGTAAGCCGAAGCCCAAAAGAGCCTGGGCTGCCCGTCAGCCAGCAGCCAAGACCGATAAGCCTGCCACATGACGGGGCGGGCCTCCCCCTGTGGGATCCCAGGGTGGGGGGCCAGCTTCTAGGGTATACCCAGGAATGGTTGAAGACCACTTCAGATGCCTGGGTACGGGAAGTCGTCACTCGAGGTTACGCCATAGCCTTCAAAAACCGACCCCCTCATCGATTTTGCCAGACAGACGTCCCGTCGGACCAGACAAAGGCAAGCACTCTGCATTCGGTGGTACAGACCCTCCTGGATACAGGAGTCGTAGTACAGGTGCCTCTTGCTCAGAGGGGCCGGGGGTACTATTCTCCGCTTTTTCTAGTCCCGAAACCGAATGGGTCCTCCCGGCCCATTCTCAACCTCAAGGCACTGAACAAATTTGTGAAGGTTGCCAAGTTCCGTATGGAAACCCTTCGCTCTATAGTTTTGGCCTTGGATCCTGGGGACTACATGGTCTCCCTGGACATACAGGATGCTTACCTGCATATTCCTATAGCAGTGTCACATCAACAATACCTGAGGTTCGCTATTGGCAACCTCCATTACCAGTTTCGGGCGTTACCTTTTGGTTTAACAACGGCTCCGCGAATCTTCACCAAAGTAATGGCGGTGATGACGGTGTTACTCCGCCATCAAGGGGTCAGGATACTGCCGTATCTGGATGACTTGTTAATCCTGGCAAATTCCCCAGATCTTCTCCTGCGTCACCTGGATATGACGGTCCGGTTTCTACAAGCCCACGGGTGGCTCATCAACTGGAAGAAATCCTCCCTGGTCCCTGCTCAGAGCATGGTGTATCTGGGAATGCTGTTGGACACTCACAACCAGAGGTTGTTCTTGTCTCAGGAGAAAGTCCTGAAACTTCAGGACAGGATTTGTTGCTTCCTTTCTCGTCCGCAAGTGTCGATACATTCGGCAATGCAGGCGCTGGGCCTCATGGTGTCAGCATTCGACATGGTAGAGTATGCTCAATTCCATTCTTGCCCCCTCCAGAGGCTGATTCTAGCCAAGTGGGACGGCCTGCCTCACCGGATCAGGTCTTTGACTCCGGAGGTCCGTCTGTTGCTACTTTGGTGGCTTCGGGACCAACAGTTGTGCAGGGGCCGTCCCTTCTGGATATCCAACTGGGTCCTGTTGACGACAGATGCCAGTCTAAGAGGTTGGGGTGCGGTGCTGGAGCAACACTCCCTTCAGGGTCGGTGGACCAAGGAGGAGTCTCTCCTCTCGATCAACATTCTGGAATTGCGGGCGGTCTTCAATGCGTTGAACCTGGCCCAGCATTTAATTCAGAACCGTCCTGTTCAAATACAGTCGGACAACGCCACCACTGTGGCTTACATAAATCATCAAGGCGGCATTCGAAGCCGTTCAGCAATGAAGGAAGTCTCACGGATTCTACGTTGGGCGGAACGCCATCTACCGGCCATATCGGCAATATTCATTCCGGGAGCCCGGAATTGGGAAGCGGACTTTCTCAGTCGTCAGGAGGTGCATGCCGGCGAGTGGGGCCTCCATCCAGAAGTGTTTCAACTCCTAGTGGAAAAGTGGGGTCTTCCAGATGTAGATCTGATGGCGTCTCGACACAATCACAAGGTTCCGGTCTTCGGAGCAAGAACAAGGGATCCTCAAGCAGCATTCGTGGATACGCTGGCGGTGCCGTGGAGGTTTTCGGCTGCCGTACGTGTTCCCTCCAGTGTCACTCCTTCCCAGGGTAATTTGGAAGTTCAAGCAAGAAAAAGCAAATCTGCTTCTCATAGCTCCGGTGTGGCCCAGATGGCACTGGTTCTCAAACCTACAAGGCCTATCGTCCGAGCGTCCACTTCGGCTTCCACAACGCCCAGACCTCCTCGTTCAGGGCCCCTGTGTCTACCAGGACCTAGCCCGGCTGTCTTTGACGGCGTGGCTCTTGAAGCTTCCGTCTTGAGGGCTAAGGGTTTTTCTGAAGAGGTCATTAAAACTATGTTGCGGGCCCGGAAACCGGCTTCTGCTTGGATTTACTATAGGGTCTGGCATTCCTACTTTGTTTGGTGCGCATCTAATAATTATGACGCTTCCAAGTTTAGTACAGCCAAACTTTTGGCTTTTCTGCAACAGGGCCTAGATTTAGGCCTGCGTCTGGCCTCCCTCAAGGTTTGTATTTCTGCCTTGTCGGTGTGGTTTCAGAGAGAAATTGCGAGTTTACCCGATGTTCATACTTTCACTAAGGGTGTGTTGCGTATACAACCTCCCTATGTCCCGCCTGTGGCTCCTTGGGACTTGTCGGTGGTTTGGGAGGCGTTGCAGGAGCCTCCGTTTGAACCCCTGGGTTCAGCTGACCTTAAGTGGCTTTCCCTTAAGGTGGTGTTCTTGCTGGCTATTGCCTCTGCTAGAAGAGTGTCGGATCTGGGTGCCTTGTCTTGTTGTTCCCCATATCTGATTTTTCACCGTGACCGGGCGGTTCTTAGGACTCGTCCCGGATATTTACCTAAGGTGGTTTCTTTGTTCCACCTTAATCAGGAGATTGTGGTTCCGGCCCTTCTCTCTCCTGATCTGTCTCCCAAAGAGAGGTCTTTGGATGTGGTACGGGCTCTCAGTATCTACGTGACGAGAACTGCTTCTGTTCGAAAATCTGATTCTCTCTTTGTTTTGTTTGGATTTCACAAACGTGGCTGGCCTGCTCACAAGCAGACCCTGGCCAGATGGATTAGAATGGTGATTGCACATGCTTATGTGAATGCTGGTCTATCAGCTCCTACTCACATTACGGCCCATTCTACTCGGTCTGTTGGACCTTCTTGGGTGGCCCAACGTGGTGCGGCCCTTTAACAATTGTGCAAGGCGGCTACGTGGTCCTCCGGGAACACGTTCATAAGGTTCTATGCCTTCGATACTGCCACTTCCCAGTCTGCTACCTTTGGACACCGGGTTCTTGTGCCCGCTACAGTGCGTCCCCTCCCATAAGGAACTGCTTTAGGACATCCCCATTGTCCAATCCTTGTGGAGCCCAGTGTACCCCGCAGCAGAAAACGAGATTTATGGTAAGAACTTATCTTTGTTAAATCTCTTTCTGCGAGGTACACTGGGCTCCACAAGGCGCCCACCCTGACGCGCTTAGCTTCTTCGGGTTGGTATGGCATTAGCCGCTGACATTTCTCTTGTCGTGAGAGTGTGGTGTATGTGGCTACTAACCGTTGTCGTCTCTCTTCCTGCTACTGCATTGGGCTGGTTAACTAAAAACTGAGCTCCTGTGCATGGAGGTGGGGTTATAGAGGAGGCGGCACTATGCATTCTGGGAACAGTCAAAGCTTTGAGCCTGTTGGTGCCTCGGATCAAGATCTTGCTCTACACCCCATTGTCCAATCCTTGTGGAGCCCAGTGTACCTCGCAGAAAGAGATTTAACAAAGGTAAGTTTTTACCATAAATCTCGTTATTGGTAGGTAATGAAAATCCTATTTTTCTTCTGGACAGAGCTGTACTTCGTAATAGACAGGGTTACCTACCTAAGGTGGTCTTACGTTTTTTCAATTGAATGAGGAAATTGTGGTACCGGTCTATGTCTCCTTGTTTTTCTACACTGCCAGAGTGTTGTTTGGATGTGGTTCATGCCCTCCATACCTATGTAGACCTAACCAGTTTACTAAAGAGATCGGATTCCCTCTTCATCCTTTATGGTTTTCATAAACGTTGTTGGCCAGTTTATAAACAGACACTGGTCAGATGGATTAGAATAGCAATCTCACAAGCATACTCTCAAGCTGGTATTCCAGTCTCAGCTGTAATCTCTGCTCTTTCTACTCTATCTGTGGGACCGTCATGGGCTGCGCATCCACTGAATAATTGTGCAAGGCGGCTACCTGGTCTACTATCCACACTTTTCTTAGGTTCTATGCCGTTGATATATTCACCTTCCAGAATGCATCATTTGGATGCCGGATACTACTGGCGCCTCATTAGCGTACCCACCCTTGAAGTACTGCTTTAGGACATCTCTGCTGTTAGCCCTGTGGATTCTTATGGAACAAGACAAAGAAAAGGAGAGTTATGGTAGACTTACCTTTTGTTAACTCTCTTTCTTAGAGGTCCATAGTGTCCACAGTGCGCCAACCCTGATGCACCTGGTCAATATGGGTTTGCAGCATTGGTCACTAGTTACCTTTCCTGTCTGTGAGAGTGTGTTCTTATGTGTGCCAGAGCTTTCTTCTCTCTCTTCATCCTCTTTCTACTTTGGGCTTGTTACCAAAACTGACTTGCCTGAGCACGGAGGCAGGGTATAGGGAGAGGGACCGAAGCATCCTGGGATATCTCAAAAGGCTTAACAGTATGGTGCCCAGGCTGATCCTATCACCTATAACCCCGATGTTATCCCTGTGGACCTTATGGACCTCGAAAAAAGAGAATTAACAAAGTTAAGTCTGCCATTACTCTCCTTTTATTGAACAGAGTAATATTATTAGCGGAACAAACAAAACACACGGCACGACCAAGGATAGTCATTTACCATAGCCAAAGGGTGATCATGGGTCTAGTCTAGGCAGGACATCCTAGTGTAATCAAATAGCCATCCATTCAAGTTACAGCTACTAGCGGGCTCCATCATGGAGGTTGTATATTAATTTGGAGGGTGTAACTGAGAGCTAATTCCACAGTGAGCCATGAGGATGTTGCAATTGGCCCAGTTATCTGAAAAGTTCACGGTCAGAGGACAGAGGATTTCAGTAGTGCCTAATACCTTGGGTCAAAATAACCATGTCTAGTTGGAAGATTTTTTCTTGTACTGTCATACCTAAAGCACAAGCTGAATCCAACCGAGGAAGCTGGGATAGTTGTGAATCTGCTAAAGGGGCCAAGATCTCGATCTCTAGCAACCACAGCAGATATGGGTGAATAAATCTTAATTTGCTGAGTACCAATCTGCTTCTGCTAAACTCTAAGCTGCTGATGATGAATGGTCTAGTCCTCTAAGCTACCAGGACCATCAGCCACTATTTGTTGGTGACACCGTTTTATAATCGAAAGCATTGAGTGTCCATTTCTATTTTCTCCATCCACCTATCAATGTGGGGCAAAAGGCAGTGGCATCCGCCAGCTCAGTGGCAATTGCAGAATAAACAGGGAGCATTATCAAAGCTGGGTCAGTGATCAATTAGAGCAGGCATGTCAGACTCGTGGCCCTACAGCTGTTGTGAAACTACAAGTCCCAGCATGCTTTGCCAGCATAACTTCCACTGATCAGCTGGTAAAGCATGCTGGGACTTGTAGTTTCATAACAGCTGGATGACCATGAGTTTGACATGCCTGAGTTAGAGTATAATAAAAGAAAAGTGTGTGAAACACAATATTGGATGGTGCCACTAGGTGGCTCTATTGTACCATAAGAGATACTACTTGTTCTAACAAAAGACTGTATACTTGATAGGTTATAAGATGTATAGTATGATTCTGTCATCTCGTTGTCAACTTAGGCTTCCTATAAACTAGAAAAGGTCCCACAGGTCAGCCACAAAGGGGTGCACAGTGCAGATAGTATATACCCAAATGGGAGCGGGACAACAAGTGAAACCGCATAGCGTTTGGCAAAGCTGACCAAAGGGAATGCAACCTGCTGGAGCCAAAGGGGCACAGCACCGGTGCAGTGGCAATCAGCTAGCACCCAGCAGGGTCTGGGGAGAGGATGGAAACTTCCAGTCAGCCATAGGAGACCCCCAGAGAAGTCGATGCAGTCCTGCAACACCGCCTCCTGCAAGCAGCTGCAGCAGGCTGACACCCAACTCACAGGTGAAGGTTCCCTGGACGCTCCCTGCAGATGGGAAAAAGAATAATAGAACAGACACTTCGGCATTGTAACCAGTTAGAAGGAGGATCCGTAGGTGCCGCTTAGACACTACCCAGCACCAGGGATACAGATGGAGGATCCCAGGTGGCGTGCCAACCCCAGCGCCGTTTCTGCAAGGAGGATTCAGACATGACCTCAGCAGTGCAACCATGAGATGACAGGTCCCACCAGGAAGGTAAGTGCAGTAGTTCTCCGGAGTACATGGCTTCACATTGAGACAGTGGACAGCTACAAAGCAGTAAGCGTCCATCTGTCCATTCCAACACCTACGTTGATTTATGGGCCAAAATCAGTCATGAAAGGCACCAAATCAAGTGGCCAGACTCCAGTGGATAATTGATGTCCTGAGGCAATATTTAATCCAGGAGAATCCTCACCACTTAATTTGCACAGTGCTGTATAGATTGACCCCGAAAGGGCTTTAGGATTGGAGTATTAAAGCTGTTATTAGGTGTTGTACTCGGGAGAACAGCTAAATGGCGGCCATACTAGATGCCCCGTTCACTGGAAGCTACAATTGAAATTGTTTTTAAAGAAGAGCATAAGGCAAATTCAGAGACTTGTTAGTGGCTGAACAATAAAGCATTACAATACAAAGAAAGGTACAGATAGTAACATAGTAATTGAGGTTGAAAAGAGGCAAAATGGCCATCGTGTTCAACCTGTATAGATATTAATCAAGTAACAAGTTAGGAAAAAATTATTAAACATTCCAGGAGACAGATGATACAAGTATGCAATCATATCTTAACAGAACATTCTTAAATGCATCAGAATCTGAAAGCCATAGGAAACAATAAGCAAAAAGGAGAGTGGCGGGACATGGCACATTTCACACACTTGTGGCCCTTTTACAGTAGCCCCATTGACTGATAATTGTTTGCCAGTGTTGGCTTTTCCACACCGTTACAATGGCACTTTCTCTAACGTCCTAGTGGATGCTGGGAACTCCGAAAGGACCATGGGGAATAGCGGCTCCGCAGGAGTCTGGGCACAACTAAAAGAAAGCTTTTAGACTACCTGGTGTGCACTGACTCCTCCCACTATGACCCTCCTCCAAGCCTCAGTTAGATTTTTGTGCCCGGCCGAGCTGGATGCACACTAGGGGCTCTCCTGAGCTCTTAGAAAGAAAGTATTTTTTAGGTTTTTTATTTTACAGTGAGACCTGCTGGCAACAGGCTCACTGCAACGAGGGACTAAGGGGAGAAGAAGCGAACCTACCTGCTTGCAGCTAGCATGGGCTTCTTAGGCTACTGGACACCATTATCTCCAGAGGGATCGACCGCATGGAACTGGCCTCGGTGTTCGTTCCCGAAGACGCGCCGCCGTCCCCCTTACAGAGCCAGAAGCAAGAAGAAGTCCGGAAAATCGGCGGCATGAAGACTTCTGTCTTCACCAAGGTAGCGCACAGCACTGCAGCTGTGCGCCATTGCTCCTCATACACACTTTACACTCCTGTCACTGAGGGTGCAGGGCGCTGGGGGGGGGGCGCCCTGAGCAGCAATAAAAACACCTTTGCTGACAAAACAATCACAAATATATAGCCCCAGAGGCTATATATGTGATAATTACCCCTGCCAGAATCCTTAAAAAAGCGGGAGAAAAGTCTGCGAAAAAGGGGCGGAGCTATCTCCCTCAGCACACTGGCGCCATTTCTCCCTCACAGCTCCGCTGGAAGGAAGCTCCCTGGCTCTCCCCTGCAGTCTACACTACAGAAAGGGTAAAAAAAAGAGAGGGGGGGCACTAAATTTAGGCGCAGTAAATATTATAGCAGCTATAGGGGACATAATTCAGTTAGTCCCTGCATTATATAGCGCTCTGGTGTGTGCTGGCATACTCTCTCTCTGTCTTCCCAAAGGGTTTCTGTGGGGTCCTGTCCTCTGTTAGAGCATTCCCGGTGTGTGTGCGGTGTGTCGGTACGGCTGTGTCGACATGTTTGATGAGGAAAATTATGTGGAGGCGGAGCAGATGCCTATAGAAGTGATGTCACCCCCTGCGGGGCAGACACCTGAGTGGATGGTTTTATGGAAGGAATTACGTGCAAGTGTCGACTCCTTACACAAAAAAATTGACGACATGCCAAATGCGGGACAGCCGGCTTCTCAGCTCGTGCCTGCCCAGGTGTCTCAAAGGCCATCAGGGGCTCTAAAACGCCCGCTACCTCAGATGGCAGACGCAGATGTCGACACGGATACTGATACCAGTGTCGACGACGATGAGTCTAATCTAATGTCCACTAGGGCCATTCGTTGCATGATTGAGGCAATGAAAGAGGTGTTACACATTTCGGATATAAACCCAGGTACCACTAAAAAGGGTATTATGTTTGGGGAGAAAAAACTACCTGTAGTTTTTCCCCCATCTGAAGAATTAATTGAAGTGTGTGAAGAAGCGTGGGCTTTCCCCGATAAAAGATTGGTAATCTCTAAAAAATTACTAATGGCGTTCCCTTTCCCGCCAGAGGATAGGGCACGTTGGGAAACACCTCCTAGGGTGCATAAAGCGCTCACACGTTTGTCTAAAAAGGTGGCACTTCCGTCTCCGGATACGGCCGCCCTGAAGGAGCCTGCGGATAGAAAGCAGGAGGCGATCCTGAAGTCTGTATATACACACTCAGGTATTATACTGACACCCTAGACAGGGACACTATTCTGCTAACCATAGAGCATATAAAAGACTCAGTCTTATACATGAGAGATGCACAGAGGGAGATCTGCCGGCTGGCATCTAAAATAAGTGCATTGTCCATTTCTGCTAGGAGAGGCTTATGGACTCGGCAGTGGACAGGGGATGCATCTCGGACCTAGTTTCCACAGCAACAACTGGGAAGTCAGCATTTTTACCCCATGTTCCCTCACAGCCTAAGAAAGCGCCGTTTTATCAGGTACAGTCCTTTCGGACCCAGAAAAACAGGCGAGGAAAAGGCGGGTCTTTTCTGTCCAGAGGCAGAGGTAGGGGAAAAAGGCTGCAACAAACAGCAGGTTCCCAGGAGCAAAAGTCCTCCCCCGCTTCTTCCAAGTCCGCCGCATGACGGTGGGGCTCCACAGGCGGAGCCAGGTACGGTGGGGGGCCGCCTCAAAAATTTCAGCGATCAGTGGGCTCGCTCACAGGTGGATCCTTGGATCTTTCAAGTAGTATCTCAGGGGTACAAGCTGGAATTCGAGACGTCTCCCCCCCGCCGTTTCCTAAAATCTGCCTTGCCAAAAACTCCCTCGGGCAGGGAGGCTGTGCTAGAGGCAAATTCACAAGCTGTATTCCCAGCAGGTGATAGTCAAGGTGCCCCTACTTCAACAAGGACGGGGTTACTATTCCACACTGTTTGTGGTACCGAAACCGGACGGTTCGGCGAGACCCATTTTAAATTTGAAATCCTTGAACACATACATAAAAAAATTCAAGTTCAAGATGGAATCGCTCAGGGCGGTTATTGCAAGCCTGGACGAGGGGGATTACATGGTATCCCTGGACATCAAGGATGCTTACCTGCATGTCCCCATTTATCATCCTCACCAGGAGTACCTCAGATTGCGGTACAGAATTGCCATTACCAATTCCAGACGCTGCCGTTTGGACTGTCCACGGCACCGAGGGTGTTTACCAAGGTAATGGCGGAAATGATGATACTCCTTCGAAAAAAGGGAGTTTTAATTATCCCGTACTTTGACGATCTCCTAATAAAGGCGAGATCCAGGGAGCAGTTGTTGGTAGGAGTAGCACTATCTCAGGAGGTGCTACACCAGCACGGTTGGATTCTGAATATTCCAAAGTCACAGCTGGTTCCGACGACACGTCTACTGTTCCTGGGAATGATTCTGGACACAGTCCAGAAAAAAGTGTTTCTCCCGGAGGAGAAAGTCAAGGAGCTGTCATCTCTAGTCAGCGACCTCCTGAAACCAAAACAGGTGTCGGTGCATCACTGCACGCGAGTCCTGGGAAAGATGGTGGCTTCTTACGAAGCAATTCCTTTTCGGCAGGTTCCATGCCAGAATCTTTCAGTGGGACCTGTTGGACCAATGGTCCGGATCGCATCTTCAGATGCATCGGCTAATAACCCTGTCTGCAAGAACCAGGGTGTCTCTGCTGTGGTGGCTGCAGAGTGCTCATCTTCTAGAGGGCCGCAGATTCGGCATACAGGACTGGGTCCTGGTGACCACGGATGCCAGCCTTCGAGGCTGGGGGGCAGTCACACAGGGAAGAAACTTCCAAGGACTATGGTCGAGTCAGGAGACTTCCCTACACATAAATATTCTAGAATTAAGGGCCATTTACAATGCCCTAAGTCAGGCAAAACCCCTGCTTCTACACCAGCCGGTACTGATCCAGTCAGACAACATCACGGCAGTCGCCCATGTAAACCGACAGGGCGGCACAAGAAGCAGAACGGCAATGGCAGAAGCCACAAGGATTCTCCGATGGGCGGAAAATCACGTGCTAGCACTGTCAGCAGTGTTCATTCCGGGAGTGGACAACTGGGAAGCAGACTTCCTCAGCAGGCACGACCTCCACCCGGGAGAGTGGGGACTTCATCCAGAAGTCTTCACACTGGTTGTAAATCGTTGGGAACGGCCACAGGTGGACATGATGGCGTCCCGCCTAAACAAAAAACTATAGATATTGCGCCAGGTCAAGGGACCCTCAGGCGATAGCGGTGGACGCTCTAGTGACACCGTGGGTGTACCAGTCAGTTTATGTGTTCCCTCCTCTGCCTCTCATACCAAAGGTACTGAGAATAATAAGAAAATGAGGAGTAAGGACAATACTCGTGGTTCCGGATTGGCCAAGAAGAACGTGGTACCCGGAACTTCAAGAGATGATCTCAGAGGACCCATGGCCTCTGCCGCTCAGACAGGACCTGCTGCAGCAGGGGCCCTGTCTGTTCCAAGACTTACCGCGGCTGCGTTTGACGGCATGGCGGTTGAACGCCGGATCCTAAAGGAAAAGGGCATTCCGGAGGATGTCATTCCTACGCTGATTAAAGCCAGGAAAGATGTAACTGTAAAACATTATCACCGCATATGGCGGAAATATGTTGCTTGGTGTGAGGCCAATAAGGCCCCAACAGAGGAATTTCAGCTGGGTCGATTTCTGCACTTCCTACAGGCAGGAGTGACTATGGGCCTAAAATTAGGCTCCATTAAGGTACAGATATCGTCTCTGTCGATTTTCTTCCAAAAAGAACTAGCTTCACTACCTGAAGTTCAGACATTTGTAAAAGGAGTGCTGCATATTCAGCCCCCTTTTGTGCCTCCAGTGGCACCCTGGGATCTCAACGTGGTGTTGAGTTTCCTAAAATCACATTGGTTTGAGCCACTAAAGACCGTGGATCTAAAATATCTCACGTGGAAAGTGGTCATGTTATTGGCCTTGGCTTCGGCCAGGCGTGTATCAGAATTGGCGGCTTTGTCATTTAAAAGCCCTTATCTGATTTTCCATATGGATAGGGCAGAATTGAGGACTTGTCCCCAGTTTCTCCCTAAGGTGGTATCTGCTTTTCACTTGAACCAACCTATTGTAGTGCCTGCGGCTACTAGCGACTTGGAGGATTCCAAGTTACTGGACGTAGTCAGGGCCTTGAAAATTTATGTCTCCAGGACGGCTGGAGTCAGGAAAACTGACTCGCTATTTATCCTGTATGCACCCAACAAACTGGGTGCTCCTGCTTCTAAGCAGACTATTGCTCGCTGGATTTGTAGCACAATTCAGCTGGCGCATTCTGCGGCTGGACTGCCGCATCCTAAATCAGTTAAAGCCCATTCTACAAGGAAGGTGGGCTCATCTTGGGCGGCTGCCCGAGGGGTCTCGGCTTTACAACTTTGCCGAGCTGCTACTTGGTCAGGGGCAAACACGTTTGCAAAATTCTACAAATTTGATACCCTGGCTGAGGAGGACCTTGAGTTCTCTCATTCGGTGCTGCAGAGTCATCCGCACTCTCCCGCCCGTTTGGGAGCTTTGGTATAATCCCCATGGTCCTTTCGGAGTTCCCAGCATCCACTAGGACGTTAGAGAAAATAAGATTTTACTCACCGGTAAATCTATTTCTCGTAGTCCGTAGTGGATGCTGGGCACCCATCCCAAGTGCGGATTGTCTGCAATACTTGTACATAGTTATTGTTCACTAAAGGGTTATTGTTATGAGCCATCTGTTGAGAGGCTCAGTTATGTTTCATACTGTTAACTGGATATGGTATCACGAGTTATACGGTGTGATTGGTGTGGCTGGTATGAGTCTTACCTGGGATTCAAAATCCTTCCTTATTGTGTCAGCTCTTCCGGGCACAGTATCCTAACTGAGGCTTGGAGGAGGGTCATAGTGGGAGGAGCCAGTGCACACCAGGTAGTCTAAAAGCTTTCTTTTAGTTGTGCCCAGACTCCTGCGGAGCCACTATTCCCCATGGTCCTTTCGGAGTTCCCAGCATCCACTACGGACTACGAGAAATAGATTTACCGGTGAGTAAAATCTTATTTTTCCCCACTCATTCCTAATTAAATTAGTATTTCTTTAGTTTTCTAACAACATGATGATTTACAAATTTACAAAATTGTATGTATATATATATATATATATATATATATATATACATACATACATACATACATACATACATACATACATACACACACACATACACACATACACACACACACATACACACATACATACAATCAATTTACTTTTCAGGATCCATAGTCTCCACAGGGTTACCTTGGGGTATGCTGGTGGCGTGGACCCAGACCATGGCATGCTTTGGGGCTCCACTAGACCACCAGGGCAAATGTATTACCGACGCTGAGGGCAGTTGTTAATGCCAGGAACCGATGGTGAATGTCAGCAAAGGGAGGCAGCACTTCCTCCTCGGTCCCTCTTCCTGCCCAGGGCGCTATTCTGTTGAGGTCTTCCTACCCTGAGCTGCTGCTTCTTCACCCTCCTTCCTCACAGAGAGATTGGGCGGCCAGTATAAGAACTCTGCAGGTCTCCAGGAACGCTGGGTTTGGGCTTCCTATATACCTCTCTTTGGAGTCAGGTTATGCTGTTTCCTACCGGCTCTGATAGCTGGGTAGTTGAGATTAGTGTAGTGTAGTGTAGTGCAGTTGAAATTTGTATTTTCTACATTGTATGTGACTTATGCCAGTTCTGCTGTCTGTACTTTTCATTATATCACTTTCCTTGTGCCTTTTCTTTGCCCACATTACAAATTTATTGTATTTGTGCAGGCTTATTGTCACATACTGTTCTCAGTTACATTCTGCACATTACCATATTGTGTGTGTACTCTCCTTGCAGTTATGTCTATCAAAGGCAAGGCAGCTAAACAGAGTGGGGCCCCTACCTTAGTGTCATGTAAGACATGTTTAGTGGAGGAATTATCTCAGGATTTATTACAAGACAGTGCACCTCTTGTGTTGTGTGCCCCCCCCCCCACCCCGTGTCAGCATGGGAGCCTCCTTGGGACTAATTTTCTCAACATGCTAGCTAAAATTGCTGACCATATTGCTGCACCGTCTGTGGCTCCCACTATGGGTCTACCTCAACATTTGCAGCCTGTTTATCAGCCCATACCAGACCCTCTGATTCCTCCTCCATGGCTGGATATGTTTTCTAACTCTACAGAGTCTGGCAGCTTTATCAGCAACATTCCATAATATATTGCAGGTCTAGGTAACACTGCCTACAACTGCCACCAAGCGTGCTGTACCATCCTCACAGTCTACGCCACTCTGATTCTGAGGAATCTTCTGCTGATTTCTATGATGCAGGCTCTCCCTCCGGGGAGAAAGAGGTGCAATCTAAATTGAATGTGGCTGCTTTAATTAGGGCAGTTCAATTCTCGCTCCAGCTAGAAGATGCTAAACTGGCACCAAAATCAAAAGATCCCTTGTGTTAACAGCAAAAAGTGGTAGTTTCTGAGTTTCCACACTCTGACCACTTCTCAAATGCTATGAATGAGGCATGGTAAACTCCTAGCAAGAAATTTTCTGTACTTAAAAGGCTGAACCTCTTTTATCTGTTAAGGGCTGCTGATTTTACAAATTGGGAAAATCCACTTCTTAGGTGACACGCTTGATTAAGATCTCCATTCTCCCCATTCCTACAGTGTCCTCCCTCAAGGATGTACCTGATAGACAGTTGGACACATATCTCAAGTCTTTATATTTACTTAAAAGCTATGGCCTAGGTAGCTAAAGCTATTGAAACTGGGCGGATGCCCTGGGAAACAGTTTCCCTTCTGAGGTGACCAAGGAACAACTGTCATTAATTGCCAACATCAGAGATGATGCCTGTTATATTGGCAAGGCTTCTCTGGATAAAGCTCTTCTAAGGCTTCAGCTGCTTCTGTCGTAGCCTGACGCATTGTTTGGCTTTGTTCCTGGAATGCAGACTCTGATTCTAAAAAGGCCCTGGAAGCACTTCCTTACAGGCAAATTTCTTTATGGACCATAATTGGACAAGATTGTCAGTAACCCGGCAACTTTTAAAACCGCTTGCCTGCCCTCAGCCTCCTCTACGCAAACTCGGACTTTGTTCTTTCGTCCTCAGGGCAAGGCCTGAGGTCAGACCTTCCCCAGACTGTCACAACACACCAAGGCTTCTGAGCCCGAACATGCGCCCAACTACCAAACCAGAGGATAAACCCTTCTTCAGTTCACCCATGCTTATTGTCGGAAGACAACAGACACCAGGGTTCAAGAAGTGGTCTCCCACAGGTATGCTTTCTCCTTCCTGAAGCATCCTCCCAGACAATACTCTCCTACCAGTCTAACAGCAGACCGACGCTGAAGAGGGTCATTCAATACTTGCCACACTCGGGAGTCATAACTCCCATCCCCGTGTCTCAACAGGGCCAGGGGTTTTATTTTATGCTCTCTTTGGTTCCGAAACCCAATGGGTCTCATCGTCCCACCAAGCCTGCAAGGGGCTTCATTGCGCCGCAGCCCCCAAGCCCCCCCCCCCCTCCCCCGCGCCATCATTCATCGGCTGGGATCCCGGCATCGGGATGCTGATCGCCAAGATCGCGCTCTACGGTAATACGGCCCCAACCTGCCAGAACATCATCTTCCACCCATTTCTGCAATCTTCATCCTGAGGTCCTCAACTGGGAATCAGACTTCCTCAGTCACCAGGATGTGAACGCCAGAGAGTGGTCTCTACACCTGGATGTCTTTCAGCTTCTGGTAATTTAATGGGGTCTTTCGAACGTGGACCTCATGGCCTCCAGACATAACCACAAGGTACCCGTGTATAGATCCAGGATGAGGGATCCAGAAGCAAAACTTTTGTGGCTGCCCTAACAGTACCATTGTCCTTTCGCCTGGCATATCTCTTTCCTCTGGTATTCCCTTCCCAGAGTGCTATGCAAATTCAAAGAGGAAGGTGGAACAATCATCCTGGTGGCTCCAGTATGGCCTCAGTCATCTATCCCAAGGGATAAAGGGTTTTCCGGTTCAGTTATTCAAACGATGCTTCATGCTCAGAAACCTGCATCAGCTCACATATATTACTGTATATGGCGTATATGGCACTCTTACTTTCAGTGGTGTGCTCATCTACACTATGATCCTCTGGTGTTTCGGATATCTAGACTCCTAGCATTTGTACAGACGGGCCTTGACATGGAATATGAAGGAAAGGATATACCAGCGCTGGCTGTTTTGTCAATAATAAACAATTAGGCTTATATTAATATATATAACATTTAATAAAAGTTGTAAACATTAAAAACACATTATGCAACAATTCATGGTGTTTTAAAAAAAGCCACTGGTGGCAAATAAACTATTATGTTGGATTAAACCACAGTCTCACAGTAATCAGTATTAGTTTTTACCAGATTAGTTGGTGGGGAAAATAATCCCTTATTCTTGCTGACTGTAATGTCCTTAGATAGAAAAGGATCCAATTTCCAGAGAAGAACCAGGACCTTTGGGAGATAGCACTGTCCTATTTGAATCAGCTGGAATATCCTTTGAGTGCTGATGCAGTGATAGAATGAATACAGGTAGGAATAGGCAGTCCCTTAATCTCCTCAGCTGGGATGTCCTTTAATGCTGGGAATGGGTCCTACTTGTACAGGGGCGGATCCAGAAGAAAATGATAGGGGGGGCACCATGGAAGGGGCAAGTACATTTGCGTGCGGCTTCGGTGCATGTGAGGTGGAGCTACTTATACAATGCCCACAGTTGTAGCGCTCATTATGCAATGTCCACTGTACTGGTAGTGCCCCTTATATAGACCCCATAGTAGTGGTGTCCCTTATGCAATGCCCGTATTGCCCCCAGTAGTAATGTTGCCTGTAGTAATGCCCCCAGTCATTATGCCCCCAGTGGTAATGCGCCTGCAGTTATGACCCCAGTAGTTTAGCCACCAGTAGTAATGCCCCCCTATAGTTTGCCCCATTGTAGTTTAGCCCCTGTAGTTATGCCCCCCTTATAGTTTAGCCACCAGTAGTAATGCCCCCCTGTAGTTTGCCCAATTGCAGTTTAGCCCCTGTAGTTATGCCCCCCTTATAGTTTAGCCTCCAGTAGTAATGCCCCCAATAGTTTGGCCCCTGTAGTTATGCCCCCAGTAGTTTGGCTCCCCCTGTAGTTTTGCCCCCAAGTAGTAATGCCCCTGTAGTTTAGCCCCCAAGTAGTAATGCCCCCAATAGTTTGGCCCATGTAGTTATGCCCCCAGTAGTTTGGCCCCCAAGTAGTAATGCCCCCTGTAGGTGCCCCCCAGTAATAATGCCCCCAGTAGCTGCCCCCCCAGTAATAATGCCCCCAGTAGCTGCCCCCCCAGTAGTGATGCCCCCAGTTATAATGCCCCCAGTAGTAATGCCCCCCTCAGTAGTAATGCCCCTTGTTGATGCCCCCCCCCCAGTAGTAATGCCCATTGTTGGTGCCCCCCCCAGTAGTAATGTCCCCCCGTAGTTTCCCCCAGGAGATGCCCCCGCTGCATTAAGGAAGAAAAAAACATAATACTTACCGAGCCCCGTTCCCGCGCCGCTGCAGTCCTCCTTCTGGCTGGCGTCCTCTCCTCAGTACTGTGAGAGAGACGTCATGACTGACGTCTCTCCCATAGCGCACGGCGCAGTGACAGCGCCGGAAGCCGGAGCTCAGTACTGAGCTCCTGCCTCCGGCTACCGCTGTGCAGGGGGACGGGCGCCCGCTGGTAACACAATCTCAGCGGGCGCCCGTCATCTCCCTGTGCGGCGCCGACGCCGCGGGGGGGGGGGGGGGAGCCACAAATGACAGGGGGGGCACGGGCCCGAGTGCCCCCCCCTGGATCCGCCACTGTACTTGTAGATAAATGTATAGAGATCTTTGAGAGATGACACTCTCCTGGTCTATCAGCTGGGGTGTCCTTTAAAGTGCTGATGTAGTTGCAAAGTAGCAAGTGATGAGATACTTATCAAATGAAGTTCTGGTTCATAGAATGGCTGGAGACCGTGGATTCCAACAGTTGTGTCATCAGTGGCGTGCAAACTCAACGCGTTTCGCTGGTATATAATATATGTCCAGCTTCCTCAGGAGTATCTTGACATGGGTCTCCGCCTTGCTTCTTCTTTAAGGTTCAGGTCTCCGCTCTGTTCACTGGTTTCAGGAAAGACTTGCTCCCTTACCAGATGTAAGTATCTTCTTTCAGGGGGTACTCTGGATGCAGCCTCTTTTTGTTCCTCCCAGCTTCTTGGGATTTGTCATTGGTTCTTCGGTCCTTGCAACAGCCACCCTCTAAACCACTGGATGCTGTTGACCTTAAATTGTTGACTGCAAAGACTCTTCCTCCCAGCTATTACCTCTGCCCGCAGAGTCTCTGACTTGGGGGCACTCTCTTGCCCCCCCCCCCCTTTTGATTTGCATCATGACAGGGCTGTTCTTCGGACTTAGCAGGGATACCTACCTAAGGTGGTGCCCATGTTCCATATCAACGGGGCAATTGTGGTACCAGCCTTCCATGAATCTGTCCTTTCACCGGAGGAAGCTTCGTTGGACCACGTGGTCCATACTCTAAAGATTTATGTGAACTGTACTAGTTTCATTAGGGAAAACTGTTTCCTTGTTCGTCCTCTATGGATTCCACAAGCTTGACTCGCCAGCTAATAAGCAAATCTTGGCTCGTTTGCTCCGCATAACCATCTCCCAGGCTTACATGCAAGCTGATCTTCTAGTACCAAGTTCAGCCCCTGCTCACTCTACTCGCTTTGTGGGATCTTCATGGGCAGCCCGCGTCTGTTGAACAACTATTGAACAACGCTATGTGGTCTTCCGCCCGCATGTTTCTTAGGTTCTATGCCTTTGATACGTTTTCCTCTCAGTTTGCAATCTTTAGCTGTTATGTCCTCCTTTCAGCTTAGGAGCGTTCCCGCCCAACTGCTTTGGGACATCCCCAAGGTAACCCTGTGGAGACTAGGACCCTGAAGAAGAAATGAAAGAGTTATGGTAAAATTTACTTTCGTTAACTCTTTTTCTTCGAGGTCCATAGGATCCACAGGACATGTGTTTCATGTGTGTGCCATTCTTCCTTCTCTCCTCTCCAGCTCCTGCTTTGGGATTGTTAACTAAAACTTAAGAGCCTGAGCTGTTGATGGGGTATGAGGGGATCCTCAGTGCATCCTTGGAGCTGTTTAGTGCCTGTCTTGGTCTCCACCAGCATAACCCAAGGTAACCCTGTGGATCCTATGGACCTTGAAGAAAAATACTTAATAAGGGTAAGTTTTACCATAACTCAGATAGATATAGATCTTTCATTCCACAATGAAACTTGAGTGTTTTAAAAAAAAATCTTTGTACCATATTTTTGCTAGCTTAATGGAGTTTTGGTCCCCCCACCCCACCCCCAATGGAAACCTGCATGTTAAGCTTTACGTGCCTCATCACTGAGCTTGCCAAAAGCTGGTATGTAATAAAAAATACTCCGTTTATGAGGAGATGCGGAAATACGTATTACCGCCGCATGGGATGCAGAATGTCAGTATACCGACATCAGCATCCCGAGCTGTAGAATGCTGGCAGGCAGGTGAGCGCAACAAAGCCTGTTGCGGGCTCGGTGGCGAGCTAAGCCCGCCACAGGTTCTAATCTCCCTCCATGGGTTTCGTGGACACCCATAGAGGGGGAATTACCTACCTTGCCAGTATACCGGCGGCTGTATAGCGACCCCGTCGGGATCACGGTGTCGGCATAGTGACAGCCGGGATCCCGACAAGCAGAATGCAGTCTGAAACCTGTGTATTTTTGTGAATGTATAATGTAGGTCTTAGTTTTACAAAGAGCAAGTACAGAAAAAAAATTAAAATTAGGTAAATAGCTTGCTAGTGAAATTTATTTAGATTTGATTGTTAGAAGGAAAATATCCCCAATGTGAGTATATTTTAATATTCATGTGAACAATATGTTGAATGTACACAGGAAAAAAAAAGTTATTTTAAATGACGTTCTATTCTCTTTTAAGCATTATTACTGAAATTATTTGGAATGTATGGTTTGTATATACATGTACTTGAGCTTAATATAGTTCTACCTGCTTTCTTTTAGATCACAAGAGCAGAATGAAATTTGTGTGGAATACAAAGGAGTCCATCCCATCTGCTAATGAAGCTAAAGTGTCCCCTTCAGAGAAAAGTTCTGTCAAAGGAGACTCTGGGACAAGAAAGAGAGCAAGAGATGACTCCACAGATCCATTGCCCAAATTTACTTTTTCCATAGGTGATTTGTGGAAGTAACAATTATCACACACTGGAGCTTGGCAGCATGGCACAAAGAGCGAAGTTATCAGATGTTAGCAGCATGAGGGTGTTTTCTCTGCAGTCTACAGTAGAAAAAAAAAGCTCAATGTGTAACATTCAAATATACAGTACATATAAAATATGCTGTAGTGCTTGGTGAGTGTCCACTTGTTTAATTTAGTAATAAATGGGAGAAACTGAATCCTGGCAGTCGAAATACTGATGTCGGAATGCTGGCACAGTCACCACGAATGACATCACAATCCTGGTGCAGGCATCAAGACATCCAGAACGAGTGACTGCAGGGCCGGGGGAGGTTAGGTTTAGTCTGCGGGTGGGAGGGTTAGTCGGTAAGCCGGCGGTTGGGCTCCCGGCGCCGGTATGCTGGTCGCCGGGAGCCCAACCGCCGGAAAGCCGTAGTGAACCTCCGGGAAGGGTTAAAACGGAAGGTTGGCATACTTACATGACCCCCCTGTTAGGATTTTAACCATCGGGATGCCGCAATCTGTATTCTGACTACTGACATTTCAGCCCAAACCTAGAGAAAGTACTATAAAGGTCCATACGCACTAGATGAGAAAATAAGATACCGCTAAGAAGGGCAATTCTGAACTAGATCTTTTACAATCTTGTCTAGTGTGTATGCTCAGTATCGTACCCCTCCTTCGTCTGAACATGCACAGACAAGGGAGGTCCTCGTTAACGACAGCAGCATGGGCGTCGTTCCCCCCGTCGCGCCCCTTTCCCCCCCCCCATCATCGCTCCCTTCCCCACTGGCATTGGCAAGTATAAAATTAGCGTAGGTGGGGGCTCATTTAGTGTACATGGACCTTTAGGGAGGCACAATAGAGATAGATAGATAGATAGTTATATATAGAGAGAGAGAGAGAACGAGGATGCGGCACTCAAGGCTTAATTAATGCACGTGAACACAAGCTGTTTCAGCTGAAACAGCTTGTGTTCATGTGCATTAATTAAGCCTCTAGTGCCACATCCTCGTTCTCTATATCAAATTCATTTATGAGGGCACCAGCTGCAGTTGTGCTTTTGCTTTCGTAGCGCCAAACTCTGCTTGTTGTGTGTGTGTGTGTGTGTATATATATATATCTATCTATCTATCTGTGTGCGTGTGTGTGTGTATATATATATATATATATATATCTCTGTGTGTGTGTGTGTGTGTGTGTGTGTGTGTATATATATATATATATATATATATATCTATATATCTAATATAGATAGATAGATCGACATGTATTTTATAAAGGGAGTTCAGAAAGTTCCTCCTCAGTGACTGTGCTAAGCAGGTCTCGCAAAGAATGTGTGCTAAGTAATATGAAAGCATTGGTTTTTTTTTTCTTTAAACCTTAGTACCCAAGGCACACTAACATTCCAGGTTTTAGTGATATCCATGTTGTAATTATTAATCTTTATTTAATTTAGAAGCTTCAGAGAAGAAGCCAAAGACATCAGGTTTGCAACAAGAGCAGCACACACCCATTGCGTCTTCGTCTACGTCTCACACAGAACAAGCAGTATTGTCCAGTAGTGAATTAAAGGAGACCACTGAAGCAACACACCGTACTACAAAAGTCAGTTGGAGTGTTTCTGAGGAGACCCGTTTAAGACGTATCAGGCAGAATAGTACTGGTAAGTGTAAAGAATTGTGCACAGAACTGACAATGTTTTCCTTTTTCTTTCTTTTTTTTTTTTTTTAAAGCAGAAACACTGTTTACAGTTTTGCAAGGCATAGGCATGTTCAAGCATATAAAATATTACACACAGTGATGCGCAAAATACAAGACATATCCCATCACACTACCATGAGCATCCACTACAATATATAGGTGTTCGTACAAACACGTGCATGAATATGAATGTAAAAGAGATACAATTAGGAGCAAAAGATAAAAGAAAAGGGTTCCTGGCACTCACCCATCAGACAATGCAATGGGAGGATCGCCCACAAGAATGCGAGTTTGATGCCACTGGGTCAGACACAGGCTATGATAAATTTTGGATTGTGTTAGGTTGGCAATAAAAAGTTGCAATAAAACTTAATTTCTCCCTGTAGAACTGAAAATTAATAGAGGTTGGGTGCATCCATTCTTACAGAATGGTCTTTATAGCCGCAGTACTACTACTGCCTGGAGTAAGTCTCTGCCTCCTTGGAAAAATACCCAGTGCGGCCCACTTGGGTAAAAGGCACAAAGCTAACCTAGTGGGTCTATAGCAAGTTTTGAGGGGCTAGAGGGCTTCCTTGACTGGTGCTAAACTTTGATAAGGGCCACACATCCTAGGGTGTGACTGTATAACCTGACAGATGTGACATGGCGTGTGCCAATTCTTACACTGTTACTTCTCGGTTTTAGATGATTTAAAGTTAATACATTAAAAATATATGCATTGTTTTTTAGATATTGCAAAATGGGAGGCTCTTTTTACAGAACATAATCCTGACAAGACCCATTCCAAAATCTCTTGGGGCACAAAATCACAGTTGATAAATTTGGAAGTAGAAGAAGTGGATGAAAAGAAGGAAAAGGTCAGGAGAGATTCTCTGGAGGCACTGTCCACATTCACATTGTTCTCTGCCAGCAGTTCAGTCACTTCACCTTTTTTATCATATAAAAGTCAACTTCCAAAAGTTAAAAAGTCACACAGCAAGTGTGAAGACAAAGTATCCCATGATGCAATTGATGATCTAGAGCATGAACAACAAGAATTCTCATGTTCAACATCTTCACATTTAGTTAATGTAACTATGACAGAGACATCAAATAATAATCTGATGGCTACTGATGCAGACCAGCATGATGGTGAATGTAGTCCAGTTTTCAACGTAGCTGGGAACTCTGATCTTCAAGATAATGCAGCTGAATCCCATCAAAATTCAAACTTTGAAATTACTTGTGATCATTTATCTAATGTGAATACTGATATGGAATCTACAAGTGGATTCAATCAAGAAGTTGATACACACTCTATTCACAATTTTGATTTGGAAACATGTGCAAGTGGGCATTCAGATACCAATATTGATGCTCGGGATTCCCCTTCATCTGTCTCAGATAGTACATTGCCATCAAGCAAGTTGCAAGATTATGGAAGAAACCTCAGTCCAGAAGTACTTCAGCTTTTTAAAGGAAAAGATAAAGAAAGTATTATTCATATTCTGAAGACCCTCTCACCGTTTTACCCAGCGCTTCAAGGTATGCACTCTTATTCTTCTTAAATCTTAATGTGGGGATTTTTTTATGTTTTTATTACGAAAATCACACAAATCAATTACAATAGACAAGGCATGGTAAATGTAATGTAAGTAACACATTAAACAAGAAATCCAGATGCACAAAAATGCTCTAACCAAGGTTACGAAAGGTTACAAGCTACAAATTTAAAAGGATATCATTAAGAATGTCCACCATTCTGAAAGTCTTGCTTAGATACCAAAGGTTGAAATGACGAGTGAGAGCAGAGTAGATAAAGGGGCATATGTAATAGCGTCCGATTTTGCCTGAGGTGCGGGAGGCCGGCTGATCCCCAATGGTTTTTTTTAAAGCGACAATCATTTACAAGGCAACCCATAAGAATTTGGTAGATCCCTGTATAGGTCCCTTAACCGTGAAGCCAATAACTAGCACTTCCTAGCTACGTATTCCATAATTTGACCTTGCATCACCAGTTTAGAGGCTGTCCAAAATAGATTACTATTGTCCTCATGCTCAAGATGATCATCATCAATGTATTCAGGAAAGGCCTTTCTATATGTACCCGAAAGTTACTCGACTTTGCCAGAAAAGCTGGAAACCTCCAATTAAAAAACATGGATAGAAGCGAATGTAAAGCTAAGGTAAAACACACTGGGGCATGATCAGATATGGTTATTAGTTCAATACAAGGGTCTACCACGCTTGACTGAAATTATAAAAAAATGAATATGTGAAGAAGTATGGTGAGGATGAGAATAAAAGTTATATTACTGGAATGTGGGATGTTGGCATCCCCAGCATCACACAGCTGCATAGAGCTAGTGAACAAGCACCAAGAGGAAGGTGGTGCCCCCCTACCCCCACCAGATCTCATCGACTTCTATAAAACAGGGGATAGGACCCCCCCCCCCTTTCGCCCATTCCTAGCGTAAAGACTAGACTGGGCATATACTGCGGTCAGAGTACAGCGCACATCATGTAAAGTCATACTAATAAAAATATAAGGCCCTTCAGGATCAAGCAGACTATCACTAAGTGAGATGTTTGTGAAACAAAATAAGAACCTCTCTGTGAATGAGGCCACCTTTTAGTCCCCTATCCAGCTATCTTGGAGAGTATTGGAATCTGTGGACCTCCAATGAGTTTCTTGTAAAAGTGCCACATCAGGTCTGAGACATTTAACAGAAGCAAACACTTTTCTTAATGTTTTACATATTTATTTCTCTGCAGGTATTAAGACAAACTATTTACACACATTCCATGTCAGTCTCTCTGGGTTATTTTTTTAATGACTAGTTGACATCCTAATACTTTATGAAAGCTGCCCATTAATTGCAGTCTCAACCTAGACATGGAAGGGAAATACACAGGTGAGTTTAGGAGAGCAAGGAAAAGAGAAAACTGGCGAAATAAAATGGAAGTGGCGTGTAAGATTAAATAAAGAATAATGTATGCAGCATATATTGTATTGCGTATCAGTAGCAGCATAGTTAATTTACATCAGTTGTTGGTCTCTGTGTGTGTTTATGTGCTAGAAAACAAGGCAAGCCTAACATAAAATGGCAACATATTTCTGCTGCGGGGTACACTGGGCTCCACAAGTCTGGACAATGGGGTGTTAGAGTGGGATCTTGATCCGAGGCACCAACAGGCTCAAAGCTTTGACCTTCTTCCCAAGATGCATAGCGCCGCCTCCTATATCACCCCGCCTCCCAGCACAGGAGCTCAGTTTGTTAGTTGGTGCTGCAGTAAGCAGGCACTTAATAGAGGGGCTGCTCCAAGCAGCCCTAAGAAAAGCTTTTTATGAGGTAAAAAGTGAAGACTTCAAGGGCAGCAGCAGGGGTAAATATCTTCTGACATTCTCTGCTGCAGCTCCAGCTCTTCCCAGCAGCGCTGTACACTCCCGAGCCCTGGTTGCCGGGTACCTACAGCGGAGGCTCCGGTTTACTTCACGTTAGGCACACACGGCTGGGGCTCTCCAGGATCGCGTGGCCGCGCTTCGGGAGGTGGTAAGTGGGTCCCGCTCGCGGGACCCGGTCTTTATCGCGATCCGGCGCGGTCAGTGGGAGGCGGGCCGCGCGCGCTGGCGGTGGACACTGTGGCAGTACAGGCGATCCCAC